>NC_056728.1:1503146950-1503191746 GCF_019279795.1 Protopterus annectens
AGAAAGTCATTCAGTTTAAACTTTCATGAAAGTGTTTCACATTCTAGCAGCACTTCAAATTCAGCACTCTGGTACATAGTCTCAGAAACTGATATATCTATAAATTCTTTGATTAATTTCTTCATGCAGGGGATTCCACAACAAACACAAACTCCTATCAGGAGTAATCCTACACCAATGGCAATCAAGATGTTCATTAGGATGGAACCCTACCCCTCAAACAAATTCTGGAAAAAGTCCATCAGAGGGTTTGGGCCTGGTTTGGTCATGGCCGACACTTGCTGAATCACCTCAAGGTGGTCATTAATTTCATGCTGATGATCTGGTATAAACACACAACATTCTTCTTTGATTAAAGTGCACGTTCCACCCCTCGCCGTTAGGGTGAAGTCAAGAGCCATTCGGTTCTGGAGCACTACAGTTCTCATAGCATTCAGTTCATCAGTTATCAGTTCAAGAGCAGAAAATGTTGCTTTACTCATCACTTCAAGAAGTTTAGACAGTTTTTGCAGCCTCCAAATTGACTTAACTGCACCATATGCAGGTAATATGCCTGCCCACGATATAACAGCATCACTCAATTCCATGTGCGTAAGTTTGGTACCCACAGTATGATGGTCTTTACAGCCCGCCTCGATCTGTCCCATTGGATTTTCAGGCTTTTTAACAGTTTTCTTGGTCACATCTCGGGTATTTTGAATATTTCCCTGAGGCAAGACTGCAGTGTGTTGTATGGCCGGGACCAGGTACCCCAAAAAACAACTGCCGGACCAATTCTCAGGTAACCATTTATATGCTTTTTTACCACACACAAAATAACAATCCTCTACTTTAGTAGTTACTTTGTTACGAAATGACTGCCCTGCATGAAACATTTTCCTATCTATTACAGATAACTGTTTAAAAAGTACAAGATTATGTTGCACTTGATCAAGAGTCTTATGCATGGATTTAAGAAATAAGTCATAATCTGATCTAAAAGTTCCACCCAGATTGTTTGCTTCAGTATAACATTTATATTGTACAGTCACATTACACTTGCTCCAACCCACTTGTATTGTGTCATTCTTGTAAAAACATACAATTCCCTTTTGTGTCACAGGCAAATACAGTGCTACCTTATCATATGCTTTAATAGATACTGTGTCAAAAACCAGATTTTCCCAGGTCTCATTGACCCCTAGGGGGATAGCAGTCATTAATAACCCCCCGTATGCTGTTGGTATGGCTGTGCAGATCCAGCAGTTCGAAATATTAAAAGTCACAGCATACACACGTGTAATTGCCTGGTAAGTGTTAAAGTTTGGGTACCAGTCTATGTTTGGTTCATCAAGCTTAATCAGTTCAACTTTTGTGGCAGGAAAAAGGAAAGGCCACAACAAAAAGAACAATGCTATTAGCATAGCTATCAAAATAATCATGCAAGTTTTCTGAGATTGTTCAGTGTCCTTATTCGCTCTGTACCTGGTCATTTTGTTCTCGTTGTACAACACTAGCAAGATTTTTGTCCTATTCAAAGTTCTTAACCAGTTTACAGTGTGTCAAATGAATCCAGGATGCTCGCTCCGTGATCTTGACTGCATTGGGTTTCGACAGTAGTACCTGGTATGGCCCTTCCCACTTCGGAGAATTCCAATTTTTTCTCTTCACTATCTTCACCCAGACCCAGGTGCCTGGGGCTACTGCTGCTTCCGATTTCATTTGCTTTTTATCCGAAACAGAATTTAACTGCAAAAGTTTGTTATTCAAAAATCAAATTGCCTCATATATCCTGCAAGTGAACTGTCAGCCTCCTGCTCTGCAGACATGAGAGGTTTCCATTGAGGTGTATAATATGCCCTCCCAAACAAAACTTCAGAAGGAGTTAATCCTTTTGGATTTGGAACAGTTCTCATGCTCAACAGTGCCAGAGGTAAACAGTGCACCCAGTTCTTTTATGTCTCACTAATTAATTTCCTAAGTTTATTCTTCAACACCCCATTATGCCTCTCTACTAATCCTGCAGATTGGGGGTGGTATGCACAGTGGTTTTTCAACAATATCCTGAAATAGTGACTACGTTGTTGTATTGTTTGATTTACAAAATGTGTGCCATTGTCAGTTTAAATCTTTTCCAGTATGCCAAATCTAGGTATAATTCTTTAACAAGGACCTTTGCAACAGTAGCTGCATCTGGATTTTTAGTTGGAAAAGCTTCCACCCATTTGGAAAACATATCTATAATGACAAACTTCTTATTTTCACATTTGTTCAGTTCTATAAAATCCATACAAATAGTATGAAATGGATACGGTGGTGTAGGGAAACTCCCTTGCTTAGGTCTCAATGCCCCTTGTGCATGATGCTTGTTACAATCATGGCATGCTGCACAAAAATTTTTTGTGTAATTTTAGTAAATCCATACGTCGTAAACACTCGTTTCACTAACTGTACCATCCCCACTGTTGAGACATGGCTCTGCCCATGGCTCAGAAAAGCTGAATATCTAAACAAGTTAGATGGTAAAATTGGTTTCTTTTCTTTGGAGATGAACAGTCCCTTCTCAAGGATTGCTCCTCATTTTATTTCTACATGTGTAGTGCCTGCATTGTTTTTAACATTTCTAAATCTAAAATCTCAGAAGGTTGTAATCCTTCGCTCCAAAGAAAAACTTCTGAAGCTGAAGCTGCCTGTTTTGCAGCTGTATCAGCCCTCACATTACCTTTTGAAATTCCATCCTGTTGCTTGGTATGAACTACACATTTGCAAATAGCTACTTTCTGAGGTAACTGAATAGAGTCCAACAAATCTAAAATAAATTGAGCATGGTTAATTGGTTTACCAGTAGATGTTATCATTCCTCTATTTTTCCACTGTTGTGCAAAAAACATGTACAGTAGAAAAATCGTACTGACTGTCAGTAAAAATATTCACTTTCTTGCCTTTTGCTAAGGCACATGCCCTCGTTAAGGCAATCAATTCTGCTGCTTGTGCAGATAAGTTGTGTGGTAAAGACTTTGCTTCTAAAATCTCGGTATCGGAAACTACTGCATACCCCACTAGGTTCTGTCCTGTAGGACCCCTCCTGCATGAGCCGTCCACATAGTATGTCAATTCGGAATCTTTCAAGGGAACATCCATAAGGTCTTTTCTAGGTAGTGTCATTTGCTCAATCTCTTGCAGGCAGCAGTGTGGTTTGCCATCTGCCAGGGTTGGGAGCAGGGTTGATGGGTTCAAAGTTGTGCATCGTTCAATTGTCATATGAGGTTGGCTCAACAGTATAGTCATACAGGAAAGATGTCTAGTAGGAGAAAGATATGCTACTTTTTCCTGCAGTAAAATAATCACAACTGCATGAGGCACTCTAAATGTGAGAGGGTGGAACAATACTACTGAGGCTGAAGCCTGCACTGCCATTGCAGCTGCAACTACTGCTTGTACACAGTGTGGCAAGGATTGAGCCACTGGGTCTAGCTGTGATGAATAGTAAGCTATGGGGTGTTGTTTGTCCCCATGCTGTTGTGTTAACACTGATGTCATATAACCTTGCTTACAGTCTACAGTTTGGAAAAATCGCTTATGATAGTTTGGTAATCCTAAAACTAAGGAAGAGGCTATCAGTTGTTTCAGTTTGCAGAAAGCTGATTCTGCTTCTGGTGTCCACTGTAATAAATCCTGTGCTGCCATCAACTTTTTGAATATCAAATTAGTCAGCAGAGCAGATTCCAAAGCATAATTTGGTATCCAACTCCGACAAAAGTTAGTAGTTCCCAGGAAGGACATCATTTCCTTCTTGGTAGTTGGTCTAGGTGCTTGTAATATTGCCGTTTTTCTGTCTTCATCTAATATTCTGCCCTCTTTGGATATTACATATCCCATGTATTTAACCTGTTTTCTCCAAAGTTGCAGTTTGTTCTTGTTTACCTTGTGTCCTTGAGTAGCTAAAAATTGTTATAATGCTATGGTATCTTCTTTGCATTCTTGCTGGGTGGGGGCTGCCAGCAGAATGTTGTCTACGTAGAGTAAAATCTGACTACCTTTCGGTGGGATAAATCCCGCCAGGTTACTTGCCATTTCTTGTGCAAATATTGTTGGACTTTCACAATATCCCTGTGGTAATCTCGTATATGTATACCATTTCCCCTGAAATGTAAATGCAAACCAATGCTGGCTGTCTGGGTGTATCGGTATAGAGAAAAATGCATTGCTAATATCTACCACAGAAAAATACTTCTGTTGAGGTTTTAAATCATTCAGCAAGGTGTGTGGATCTGGCACCGTTTGTGCCCTAGGTATAACTGTGTCATTCACAGCTTGTAAGTCTTGGACCATATGCCATTCCTCGTTTGTTTTTTTAACAGGAAATAAGGGTGTATTACATGGTGAATCAGGAGATTCTATTAAGACTCCTTCCTTAAGTAAGGCTGCTATTATAGGTTTGATCCCTATCTCTGCATCTTTTCTTAAGGGGTACTGTCTTTTCTGAGGTCTAAATGCTGATTTTGCCGTAATAGTAACTGGTCCTGCTGTACGAATAAGTCCTACATCTGATTTCCCTGTTGACCACAGAGTCTCTGGTATGTCTCGCAAGGCTTTTTCCTCTTCCTCCAGTAAGAGTAATACTCAGCTATCCTCACTTGCCTGTGAGTGCACAGCTGGGTGTTTCTGTGTTATTTAATTCAATTTCTGCTTCTGTACTCCTTGTTCAGAGAGTTCTAACTCTGTTTGTTTTTCCCACCTTGTGACTTTTTTTCCTAGGTCTGCCCACTTCAAATTTCTATTTTTAGTTAAGCTCACATGTGGTAATTGATTAGATTTGTAGAGTGCTAAAAATTTCTGGGGTAATGAACAGCTTATTACACTGTTTTTTTCTGTGTCCCAGTACAAATTTCATAATACTAACCTATTAGCATGGTTTTTAAACAACTCTTGCTCATATTCTTTATCAGGCCCTGGTCTATTACAGTAAGATAGAGTACAATGCAACAAATGCTGTTTGTCAGTGTCAAGGGAGGGGGATTTGCTGATGGCTACGTTCATCAGTTCTTCAGTTATTGCCCCTGGACCAGTCGTAACTAAGTCCTGGCTGTACCAATAATATGTTTCACCCTCCGGTCGCACTACAAAAGTATCCATTTGTTTCTGTGCTTCCATACCCTGCATAGTTGGAACTACGGCTATGCCAAATATCTGCATCAAGTCTCTGCCCAAGAGATTTACTGGGCATTTTGCAGAAACAACAATTTTACTTTTCTGGGTCATTCCTGAAATGGGGTCAGTTATTGCTATGTCATGGGAGAGTGGCTCCCGATACAGCTGTCCATTAGCTGATTTCACCAATATGTAATCTAGTGACTCTGAATCTTCTGGTAGTTTGGAAAGATGTATCAGGATCTGTGAAGCCCCTGAGTCACACAGAAATTTGACTTCCCTCCCCTCTACCTGAAGCGTAACTTCCGGTTTAGTGTCTGCTAAGTAGAGCTCTAGGCTCAATAATGCTAAGTCCAAAATTTCATTTTCTTCATCGTCTATGAATTCATGTACATCCTCTATCCCTTCTGTCACATCCTCTACCCTTGCTAACACATTCACATTTGTCTTTTCCTGTTTATTCTCATCCAATGATTCCTGACTATCATATAGTCATTCCTCACCCTCCTTATCTTCTGTAGTTACCTTCTTATTTAGCCTACAATCCCTTGCCAAATGTCCCTTTTTTCCGCATTTAAAACATTCACCCCTTTTCTTCCTTTTTTCAAAATCTTCTGATCGTTTATCAGATTGTTTGTTTCCCTGGGTATTTTTCTTACCCTTTTTCCCGGTTTGTACTACAAAGACTTCTGACCCATCTTTTACTGCAAATACTTGAGCTTTCTTTTTCTTTTTGCTATTAAAATGCCTTTCTGCATGTCTTGCATATTCAAGTAATGACTGTAATCTACTTGTACGATGATCTACCATGTGCTTTGTAATAAAGCTGCTAATGGGAGTAATACTGCCTTTTAAGAATGCATTTTTTAGCTGTTGCTCATATGGAGACTCATGTGTTTGATCCTCAGGTACCTGCATTCCACAGTGGCTATTAAAACATTCTAATAATCTATCATAATATCTATCAACAGTTTCACCTTCTTGTTGTATGGATTGATTAATGCAAGTCCAATCAGCTCTAGGTTTCCATTTCTCAGAGATTCGGTCCGTCAGACCTTTCACTCTTTTGTCCAGTTCTGCATTACTATGTAGGAGTGGTCTAAGCTCTGCGTCATGGGGATTCCAGTTGCCACTGATCATGTGCCAATTTGGACCTACAATTTGTCTAACTACTTTTTCTACTTCTTCTCCATTCAAATGGTAACTTAAACTCATGCCCTGTAAGTCTTCTAAGAATTTTCTAAAATTAACTTTCGGATGGGGAATTCCCTCTGTGGCTTTCTGGATGTCTTCCGGTGTCCACGGTCTATATACTAGCAGAGTTGGATCATGTCCTGCCTGGTCCTGCCTGTGGATTTGGTACTTCTATGAGTGGACATATCTCTTCTTCACTCATAGCTCATGAATTTCTATTTATTTCATATAATTCAATATCTCCTCTCAAGTTACGTGCTCGAGACCTAGTCTTGATAGGATCCCTGACAGACGGTTTCGATTTTGCAGGAACAGCTGGGTATAGCGGAGGTGGATCAGCTTGTCCACTTGCTTCATATTCTGGTAAGGGAAGCGGAGGGGGCAGAGGAGGGGCTGTTGCTATTACCAAGTTATTATCTTCTTTGTTTAAGAACATTGCTTTTGAATTTTTAATCTTTTGTTCCCTGCAATTTGCTTCCTCAAGCCACCTGTGTGCCTGAGGGACTCCTAATTGCCGTTGCTTTTTTAGCTGACCTTTTGCGTCTGTTTTAAGTTGTCTGATGAGTTTAATAAGTGAAGATTTATCTAAATTACCATCAAATTTGTATTTATCAACCCATTTTGTATAATACTTAACATTATCGGCACGCTGTAACTGCATATATTTTGCGTCTTCGGTTAGGGGCGGGTCTCGGGAACTTTTCGTGCACTGATTTCCCATGTTGCCTTAGCTAAGCTAAAAATTGTTACGTAACCCTTCTTATCACGTGGTACCACGATTTTACACCTTTTCACAGTTTATCTAGAATAACTGTCTACCTATTCTGTTTCCCTGATCTATGACAAGACAGTAATCTTTTTGTCCCTGATCTGCGCATGCAAATCTCCCTGACAAAACAGTTTTGTAACTAGTCCCTGATCTAAAACAGAAAAAAAAGTAAATTCCGCCTTACCTGACCCTCCGTGAGTTGATCCATCGGATCATTGACTCGTCCTCCAATCCCAGATCAGAAACAGTGGCTGGCCTCTTTCGAACGACAATTCAGTCGGAGGTCTTTCAAAACAGAAGAGCCGATGTGGTCACTTCACCGTATGGGTACATGCCATTGGGCCCAATTCTGACCTAGGCCTAGAGTGAGAGGTACTTTCCGGTCTGAAGGACCAAGCTGTCAAAAGAAAAATATACTTTAAAAATGATCAAAACACGGTAGGTTCAGGTTAAGGCACTTTAATCTTGCAGCAAGGAGACAAAAACGTGCTAATACAGAGTTTGTCTAACTAGAAACAGGAATCATTTTTATACACTTTCTACTAAGACATTGCCTACCAAGGTGACGTAACAAATCACAAGTCTTTTCATCATCATTTACTAATAATTGGTCTCATGAAATTCTGCTGATTTATCAATTTTTGTGAGAGACTTCCTAAGGAAAACAACGTGGCCTTGGTTACCACCGGTTAGATACATGCAATTTTACCATTCAAGATACTATAGTTAATTCAAGCACAAAGCTAGCAGTTCATTTCTCTAATAATCCTTTGTCTACATTATCTCTAAGCTACTGCAGCTGTACATGTTCTCATACTTCAAATAGAGCTGATTGTTTAGAATCATTACATTTACAGGATATAGCATTGTTCATTCATTCTCTCCTGACCTAGCAGATAAGCACCAGCTTCTCAAGTACATTTCCAAAAGGCATAAACATGAATATTGCTGTGCTAGCAATTACTAGGTCAGAGGGCATCTTGCAAGTTTCAGAAAGCACACTGCAGTTTCAAAAAGCATCTTTTCAGACTCATATGAAACTCAATTTATATATCTAAAACAGTGCATATAAAATAGAATGAAAAACGTGTTAACTCATTTAGCTTCTAATTAGCATTAAGCATACACACATTAATACATATTTTTCTGACAACTGTGTTACAGAGATGGAAAACGAATTAGCAATAATTTTATAAAGTAATTATAATGACTATCTTAATTTTTGTGACTCTAATACAGTTATTAAAAAAAAAATATTTTGTCAAGGTCATAATAAAATACACAAACACCTACAGAAGTTTGGCAACCTTTATTGTGACAAAATTGCTTAACAACATAACTTTATTAAAGCATGAAATACATATGGGCAGCATTCCCACTCACCCTTTGAATGCAATTAGCTAATGGAACAACAACAAAACTGCATCAAACATCAATCAAATCAACATACAGGCAGCATCCCCGCTCACCCATATATACAAATAACTAAAGATAAAGGCCGCGTACCCGCTCACCTTGGATAAACAACAAAGGCAGCATCCCCACTCACCTTAATACCTAACAACTACCAGTTTTCCATCCACCATCCTATAGAGAGGGGGACAGATGAAGGTCAAGCCTGACCCTCTTCTCTACCCAACAAATCTCAAACCAAAATCAATTGGGTCTGGCAGGGAAGGCAACAAGACCACACCAAAATGTGCTTATTCACTCTGGATTTCCTTTCAAAAACCCTTCAAGCCACACCCCTCAGACTACCTCACTTACCTTCAAATGCCAACTCACTTAACCCTTTCCTAACCTTTCTCAGCCACCCAGATAACCTAGCACAGCTACCACACAGCATCCCCCCATCCCACATTAAACAGTCCTGTGAAAAATTTGTCTGTGCCAAACTTCACTTGTCATGGTCCTAATAAAATACACAAACACCCACAGATGTTTGATGACCTTTATTGTGACAAAATTGCTTACAACATAACTTTATTAAAACATGAAATACATATGGGCAGCGTTCCCACTTGCCCTTTGAATACAATTAGCTAATGGAACAATAAAACTGTATCAAACATCAATCAAATCTACATACAGGCAGCATCCCCGCTCACTCATATATACAAATAACTAAAGATAAAGGCAGCGTACCCATTCACCTTGAATAAACAACAAAGGCAGTGTCCCGGCTCACCTTAATACCTCACAACTACCAATTTTCTATCCACCATCCTGTAGAGGGGGAACAGAACAGGATCAGGCCTGACCCTCTTCTTTGTCCACCAGCCCTAAAGGGCTGTTCCCCCTCAAACAATACATTTCTTCATAAGATCTTCCACCATCAAACCCAAATTAAGATTAAATGCATCCAGACTGAAATTGTTAAGGTGAACTCCATCAGGTCTATACCACACTGGATCCTTACTGTCAAACTCTACATGCCAAACCGTATGTACCCCAATTTCTCTCAAATATTTTGCCAAACTGAAATTGACATATCTGCGAGCCTTCTCCATGGCAGCAAAATCCCATGCCCCTTTCCATAACAACCGAGGAATAATCTCAGACCAGATAACAACCATCCCCAGATACATCCTCCACAATTCTAAAATGTCCTCACAAACTTGACAAACCAACTATCTCTTCGGTACCCAGCCTAAGTCATTGCCAACTAAATGAATCACTAACACCTGAGGCAACCCCCACTTAACCTGCAACCCATTAAATTCTTGCAATATTTGATTCCACCTTAGCCCTCTAACACCATGCCAAATGATTTTTAAACCAAAATGATCCAAACCCAGATTCATGCTGTTGGGTCTAACCTCCACATGCCTAGCTCTCCAGAATATGAAAGAATGGCCCAAAATGATGATCTGTCTCCAATCTAAGAGAAAAAAAATATTTAAAAACAAAGCCTCTACAAACTACTTTAATTCAAAAAGGCATTGGATGTCCACCGATCCACCTGTTTGATTACTTCCACTGACCTACCTTCCTTAGTCAAATCAGATTCATAGGTTAGTTCTAGGCTAACTGCTCTTGCAAGCCTAGCCAATTATCCCTTGTAAGACTCAAACCCTGCACCTTGTGTTTGTAAGGCAAATACCTTAACCATTAGGCCACCCTCCCAACCCTTACTTCCACTGACCTACCTACCTTAGCCAAATCAGATGCCCTATCCATCCGAAAGGAATGTGAAGAAAACTTATCCCCATGTAAACCCAAACTCCAAAGTGCCCTTCTCATAACTACATTCAACTGCTCACCTATCAATACTTTACCACTTACTGCTGAAAAAAACAACCCTTGAATTCTACCCTTCCGAGCTTCACACAATTTTCTTCCCCAAACTATGGAACATCTCCAAGCTACCCGCACCTCCTCCAAAACAATGGGTTATTCAAGCACCTCCTGATCTGTCTTTGAAGAATGCAGTTTAATATGCACCACCCAAGGTAATATCAACACACCCTCCCATACCAATGAACTCAATAACTCCAACACAGAAAAAGCCCCACAATATATCCAAACGCTAACTGTACACCACAGCACATACTCATCCAAGCAAGCACACTTTTTACCCAAATCCTTTAACAACATCCTTAAAATACCCTTCGTAACTAGCCATCTCCTATTCGTGCTGCTCCTTTCAACTCTAGCCCACCCCTTTAACACTCTACTCACCAACCATGACCTAGTGAAATCCTCTAATCCAACCAACCGAGTATATGCAGCAATGGCTGCTAAGGCCACCTTCACTGTTCGCACTGCCCTTCCTGCCCCTTCAACATGGCTAGATAATGCAACAGTAAATTCTCAGACCACACGCAGTCTTCATCAGATAACTGCCGCAAATATTTGTCAAAATTAAGCAGTACCCTACCGTAGGCTCATCTCGTGGATGCCGCCCATGATTGTTGCACCAACCTGCCAATCACTATTGCCCAATCTGCCAAATACTGGGTGGGAAACTGATGGATGAAAAGTCACTTCCAGAGCCACCTGACAGAACCTGCAGAACTGAAAATGAGACAAACTATCAGCTATCTCATTCAAAACCCCTGGTACATGTAACCCTGTAAAAGAAACGTTAATCAGCAAGCTATGCAACACCAATTTCCTCAGAATAAATAACAAGCGAGTTGTTTTAACCATTTTTATCTGTAGCATTCTCACCACCGCAAAATTATCTGAATGGAATACCACCCTCCAGCCCTTCAAATGATCCTGCCATACTACCAAAGCTGCCCAGATTGACATCAACTCCAAAAAAGGCAACATCCTGTTTCCACTCCTCTGACTAAGGCTCCAGCCATGGAACAGCAAACCATTGACCTGCAAAGTAAACACCCATTCCTGATGCCCCAGCTGCATCAGTAAACAACTGCAGTTCTCCTTGTGTTACCCAATCCAACTGCCAAAATGAAATCCCATTAAACTGTTGTAAAAATTCCATCCACAAATCTAAATCCTCTCGTGCCAACTTACTGACCCATACTCTGTGGTGCTTACTCTTACACTTACATCCTTTCAACAAAAATGTCACAGACCAACAAAAAGTCCACCCAGGATGTGCTGCCCTGCATGCAAAGGTCAACAAACTGAACAATTCCATAACATCCTTCACTCAAACCTTAGGCCTAGACTTCACCCAAATGATCTTGCCCCACACCCTAACCATCTTACCTTGAGCCAAACAAAACAAACTCTGCTCTGCATCTACCATCAGCCCCAAAAATTCCAAGGCCCTCGCTGGGCCCTTCTACTTATGCTTAACCAAAGGTACCCCCTAGTCCTCATACATCCCTACAAACTCTTGCATAGCTACCTGCACTGCCTGTCTACCTTCCCCCACCAACAAAAAATCATCTAAATAGTGTACAGCCTGCTGATCTTCCACCCTCTGCTGCCATATCCAGTGCAATGCTGAGCTAAACTTCTCGAGAATAGCACATGCCACCACACATCCCATAGGCATGGCAGTGTCAAAATAAAAGTTGTCCCCTACCACCATGCCTAATAACGGCCAATCCTCCTCCCTCACAGGTAGCAAACAAAAAGCTAACTCAATATCTACTTTAAATAACCAAGGGTCCTTGAAACTCCTAATAACCCGAACTGCATCATCCAAAGATGAATACATTACTCTAGCCTCTTCACTGGGAATGAAATCATTCACTGACTCACCCACAGAGTATGATAAATGATGAATTAAACAAAATTCACCCTACTTTTTCTTTGGAACCAGACCTAATGGTGACACCTTAAAGTTAGGGAAAGGAGAATAACAAAAAGGACCTAACACCCTCCCAGCCTGACACTCTTTGTCAATCAACTATTGCAAAATCAACTCCCTCACCTTGACAGACCTCAAATTTCTCCCCACCCTCCTGCCCCACACCAATCCAGACTTAATTGAAAACCCTTTGGAAAAACCTTCTATTAACTCCCCCACTACACCGGCAGCGGATAATGTATCAATAAGTCCTTCAATACATTCACCTTAATAGGTGAATGGTCCCCACAAAACTCCCTCTACCACCATGAAAGGACCCCTCCCATACCCAAAAATTTACCTGACCATGCCCGCCTAGCAATGCTGAACGGGAACTATTCCAACCTCTCATACCCCCAACGTGCAGTGCCTGACCCCCAACCTGACCCCCACACTGTGTAAATGCATGCACCCCCATACACTGAACAAATATGAGCAAATCTACAACCCACCCAGGAAATCCTACCGACATTAAAAGCCCAGCATATCCTTCCACCTCTCTCAGATGGCTGAGATAATCTGCTACCCCTCCACTAGTATCCATCATGGTGGACAGCCAAATGTCCAGATGTCTGACCTCCCAATGCATAGATTTATCTACTGCTTTACGCTCGCAAAATTTTTGGTCATACCATAACCATGCATAATTGGGCTTCAACCTCTGTGCTTCTCTAATAGTCAAAAATAAGCCAAAAGAGGAAGAGTCAGCAAAGTGTCCCTTTCCAAACACACTGCCATATAATAAATGAAACCTAGGACCCAATTATCCCATCTCTTAGCCCGAAACCTCCCTACCCTTTTGTGACCTATTGCAGCCAATGCAGCCAGAAGGTCTTTTCCATTAGCCATCTCTGCTTCTGTCAACCGCTGAATCCTGTCTGCATCAATCAATTCAAAAATATCGATGAACTCCCCTTTACAAACCTTCTCGTTCACTAACAGAGATATCTGTGGGGTCAATAAAATGGGAGCCCCTTCCTGTCATAAGGCCTGTGATGTCAATCAATCCCCTGGTTGTAATCCAAAATCAGAGCCTACCTCATGGACATCTGGCCCTAACTCCTGATCTAACAATGACAGTGTATCCTCAAAAACCCCTCCACACTCAGCTAAAGCCTCCAAACTGCTACCCAGTATCCCCCTTTGGACACCCTCACTGCCTTCTATCTCACCTCCCACACCTGCTCCAGCCTCCTCACCCCCCAAGCTTGATGAATTATTACCTGCAGCTGATACAGGGGGCATCATCACCTTTGTAGCCTTCTCTGCCGATGCTGTCTGCTTGGCTTTCTTCACCCTGGATGCCTGGGTTGTAGTCATCTGCCACGTCTTACAAGTGGTCACACCCTGTGTGCTAGTTGTTGGTACATCAGCAGGAATGTCACTGAGCAACTCTTCAGCCTGTGCTACAATACTGGTCCATCTCTGTCTCAAAGCCTCTGCCATAATCACCTAGAAAAAACAAAAAAGTTAATGACAAATAAACTAGGCACAATAAAGTTAATCTCAGTAACTGGGCCTGACAATTTAACAGTATCAACAATCTTATCTATTTGCTGTGTGAAAGAAACCACCACCGTATGCATAATAAAGCAAGTAAGCTACCTATTCTGCCACAAACCCATTCAAACTCCAGTCATTCACACTGTAGTCAACCATCACAATAGGTCCCTCTGAAATACCAGAAAAAAAAACATTGCCTCATCAGCTGTCTTTTAAATTAAATGCATCATGCCTTTATCTTAATGTTAGTCCTAACTAAATCACCACACATACCTATCCTGTCTACACATGCATCACCAGCAGCTAGATTTCCTCCATTCTCTCTCTCTCTTTAGTTTATTATATATATATATATATATATATATATATATATATATATATATATATATATATATATATATAAAAATGGCAATCATGGATAGCCCACATTACCGTGCATGTACGGGCAAGCTGCACAGCTTGACAAGCCCAGGAAAACAGACCATCTCTGCTCTGCCCCCTCAGCACTAGACCACCAGGAAACTAGCTACCAGGGATCAAGAAACCGGACTCTGCCATCACCATGCACCACCACATGACCACACTAGATCACCAGGGAGAAAATCAAACAGTCATCCCACACAACAAACCGCTAGACCACCAGGGAGGCAAACAAACCAAACAGCCATCCCACACAAGCACCATACACTAGATCACCAGGGAGAAAATCAAACAGCCATCCCATACAACAAAACCCCTAGACCACCAGGGAACAAACAAACCAAACAGCCATCCCACACAAGCACCATACGCCAGCACTAGACCACCAGGGAATGAACAAACCCACACCCATCCACCCTATTATGCTAGCCCCACTCAAACACCGCACAAACACACTAGACCACCTCTGAACAACACATCCATGCTACTCACCACCGCATGCCAACACTAGACCCCAGGAACGAAGGCTAGGGGGGTTAACTGCTCTCGGAGGCCATTGTAGGCTGAGGCGACATCATGGCAACCAAAATTTATTTAAAAAATATTAAGAATACTACATGCAGTAATTGTATTTATTTACTTATTCTTTTTTTCTTTTTGTAATATCCATTGAGCACTGCACTGGCACCATTGCGCATGCACATCTGGCCATTAACGGTCAGTAGCCAGCTCGCAAATTACCACAAACCTCTAACTATGGACTGTGCAGCACTAGACCACCAGGGAAAGCTAATCAGTAAACAAAAACTTCTCCTATGAACGGCACAGCACTAGACCACCGGGGAACATTAATATTAAACAAAACTTATAGATGGCGCAGCACTAGACCACCAGGGAAAGTTAGTTAAACAAACCTCACATAATTAAACAAAACTGCATTCTTTGGATGGTGCAGCACTAGCTCACCAGGGAAAGTTAACAAACAAAAAAATACTCATAATTAAACAAACCTCGTCCTATGGATGACACCACACTAGCCCACCAGGGAAAGTTAATACTTAAACAAAACCTCTTCCTAAGGACAGCACAGCACTAGATCCCCAAGGGAAAGTTAATAATTACACAAAACCTTCCTAATGACATAACAAGAAAATTAAAATACCCCTTTTGTGCAAAAGCTGATGCCACCATGGCCTCAATTAACGGGAAAACAAGCCCCACACCAGAAACAGACCTAACACTACATTTAACGTTCTTATTGGTACGGCGGTAGCATTGTTACCTCACAGCAAGAGGTTCTCCCGTTCGATTCTCGGCATGGCTTGGGAGTGCCTTCTGTGTAGAGTCTGCATGTCCTCCCCACAGTTGGGTAGCATTTGAAAGACATGTGTGCATAAATGGGCATGCCTTCGATGAAGGTTGGGCATCGAGCTGGCACCTCGGCATTTCGTAAAAATCTACTACCAATCATTAGCGGACCAGAGTTCCACTGTGGTGACCCCTTACCAGGAAAAAGCCGAAAAGACAAACAACATTTATCCTATATAAGGAAAAAAAAAAAGGAATCCTTAAAAACCCAACAAAGCTGTAGTCACCTCACTGCTGAAAACTACCCAAGGCCTACCTTACTCACAACCTCAGGTCGTCTGGGGCATGATCTTGCCTCAACAACAAGACCACATCAAAATGTGCTTATTCATTCTGGATTTCCTTTCAAAAACCCTTCAAGCCACACCCCTCACATTATCTCACTTCCCTTCAAATCCCAAATCATTTAACCCTTTCCTAACCCTTCTCAGCCACCTAGATAACCTAGTACCCCACATCAAATAGTCATAGGTTCATAGGTAGGTACTAGGCTATTGACCCAAGGGCCTAAGTAAACCTAGCCAACAAAGTGCCCTAGCTTACTCCACCCAAGAAAGTTAATTTCCTGAGCCCCTGTCAAGCAGAGCCACCGAAGTGATCCCCAGGGTGCATTTTCTTTTTCCCCATCCAGTCATCATGATTTTTCTTGAAGAGTGCTAATGGGGAACTTTGCTTGACATAGATGGGCAGCTTGTTCCAGAGTATGGGAAGTCTCTGGGACAGGAATCTATCCCTCCAGCATGTCCTGTTTATTGTGGTGACAAAGTTTAGGTCCCTAGAGCATGTAGCTCTGAGGGATTGGGATTTCTTTAGGTGTAGCATGTCCAACAGCTCTGGGTTTAACACAGCTTTATATGTTAGGCAGAGATCTCCTCAGAGGAGGCGATATGCTACATAGTAAAGCTGGAGTTTTTTTGAGAATCTCAATGTAGGGCATCTGTTTGAGGCCAGTAATCCTCTTTGTGAGGTACTTCTGTGGCCTTTCCAGCTGCTGCAGATGTCTTGTGAGGTACATTCCAAAAGGGGCGTTGTACTCTATAATGGGTCTAATGAGTGCCGAGTAGATGGGAACAATGACCTCTTTTTTCTTGGATGAGAAACCTTTTGTGCTGAGGTGTGCCACTTAGAAGGATTTCCTGACTACTGTGGCAATGTGATTATCAAAGGAGAGACTACTGTTCATCTGGGTCCCAAGGTCTCTTATCACACATTCGGCGTTAAGTAGACTGGCATTTATGCAGTAGTTTATGGGTGCAGAGTTTTTACCAAAGGGGATGACAATGCACTTTTTAGCACTGAGCTTGAGGCCATGCCTCTGACACCAGGCATCTGTCTCATTGAGCCCCTTCTGTAGGATGTCCACATCATTTGGAAACTTGACTATGGCTCCTAGTTTACAGTCATCTGCAAACTTCATTAGCCAGAGATCTTCTGTGTTAGCCTGTACTTCAGAGAAGTAGATACCAAAGAGGAGAGGTCCCAGGACTGAACCCTGTGGTACTCCACCCGTCACTGGTTTGAAGTCAGATTTGGAGTCTGCAACTTTTACAGTGTGGGTTCTGTCAGTGAGCCAGTTGGCAACCCATATTGTGTCGTAGGGATTTATACCTAGTTTAGTGGGTTTAGCTATAATTCCAGAATGGGGGATGGTGTTGAAAGCCTTGACGAGGTCAAGATAGGCTGTGTGAACCATCCTACCCTCATCTACAGCTTTGGTGACTGCCTCAAAGAAGTCGATCAGGTTCAAAAGGCATGATCTGCCTTTCACAAACTTGAACTGGGTGGGGGTCCAGAGTTTGGAGGTTAACAATGTCTTTATGAGTTCCATGATGATAAGTTCCATGGCCTTGCAGACCAGGCTCGTCAGTCCAATAGGGTGATAGTTCTCAGGATCAGTGGTGGCTTCTCCTTTGTGGAGTGGGATAACTGTTGCAGTGCACCATTCAGTGGGCACAAAGCCTGACGTGAGACTATAATTGAACATGGTGCTTAGGTGGGGAGCCAGTTTGTTCTGAAGTTCAAGTAAACCACAGCCTGGGATGTTGTCTGGTCCCATGGATGCTGTGTTTTTCGTTTTAGAGAGTGCAGCTTTTACCTGCATATATGTGATTACAGGGACTCTGCATTCTTCCTGTATAGATATGTGCCCTTTAGGGGGTGGGGGGGAGTTAGCACTGCACATATCTGCCAGGATGTTGGCAATATCAGTTGGTTCTGTAATTTTCATGCTGTTGTGCTGCAACTCAGAGCAGATCTGGGTGTTTCCATCGGGATTCTTGACATAGCTATTGAATGCTTTGTGGTTTCCCTTAGAATCAGTGGCAATTTTCTTTTCCTAGTTAGCTTTGCAGGATCTTATAAGGGATCTCAGCTTCTTACTGCTATAAAACCAAGCTGGTCTAAGTAAATGGAGTGTTAGCCAATCCCCACCTTTGCAAAAACACCTGCTTACTGTTTCACGTTAAGAGTAAATAATGAAAGGCATGACGGTTACTTAATACATGACTGATGGATCAACATTAAGTTACTCAGCTAACCCAGCTCTAACTGAAAACCTATAGCCATTGTTTATGTGTTGAAAGCTCTATGAATTTTGCCTCATATTCCATCCCAAAATCTAAAATGACTTACCTTTAGCATGAACCATGAAAAACTAGCCAATTTGACATAACAAAAAAGTACAGTTGTGTAGACTTACCATAAATGTAGATGTTAGATTGTATTCACTGTTGCAGTCCTAACAAATGGGTTATCCGGCTCCCGGTAGCCCTCATTCGGCCAGAATACCAAAGGTAAGTAAAAGTGATGTCGGTTGCCGTCGGTTGTAAAGGACGTTAGGGTGTCCGATACCAAAGGAGGCAGCTGACGTCACTTCCTCAGTCTTTCTTGCCATAACAGTCATGAACCCCCAGAAAATAAGGCTTAAACCAAAAACCAGTTTGACAAATAACAAATTAAGCCTATACCTCAGGAAAAGAGAATAGGAGAGGATCACAAAAAGGGTGGAAGGAGGGAGGGAAACCCCCGTGATAAATGCATCTGTGCCAAACTTCACTTACAAGAGGGAATGAGAGTAATTAAAAATGTTTCTGGAATTGCCAAAAATTACTTTTCATTATTTCATAACTAATCTGCATTTTCTATCAAAAACACCAATTTTATGAATGACAGCAAAATATCAAACCAAACACAAGCACATCTGGAAATCTCTGACAGCTCTGAAAGTACTTCTATCCAGAAGCAAACAGTCTCCTTGTTTACATTGGGTGAGGACGATTTAGCATCACAGCTAATCCTTAAACTTCAGTTTCAGTAAGACGTATGGAACACTTATGAGAATAATTATGTAAAACGACCAAAAGTGAACTTGCTAACAGGTTTGCTTCTGATATGTCATGACACAGGATGATGTAAAAATAATCCCACACACTTAGCGCTTTCACTAAAATACAATGGTTTCTTTAGAATTGAATGGGAACACATACCCCCGGATTTACTAATCTCCTGTACAGGACTAGTGTAGTCCTGCACAGAAGTGATACTTAGGAGCAGGACGGCAGGGCACCATGCATATTAATGAAGGCACGCTGCCCGATATCCTAGGCATACATGGAACATGTATGAGTGCAGGGGGCATGTCTGAGAGAAGAGCACTCAGAATAAACATGTCCCTGCAAAGTAGAACAGCAGAAAGTGGAAATAAATGAGTGAGGCCGCTCATAGGTGTTCGCATATCCCCACCAACAGTCCCCCATGCTTACAACAGCAACAAGAGATAAAGATGAAAGGAAGAAACCCCCGTATTGTTGTCTAAAGCTCCGAGTACAGCTAATTGTAGATGTGCAGGTGTGCCCATTGCTCAGCCACAGTGAAAGCAGCCCAAAAGGCTGAAGAGGATAACAAGGACAATATATGCAAATTAATCATGTCAGCAATAGTGTAGTGGGCAGAGCGGTGACCTAATGAGCAGGCAGTCCCAGTTTGGGTCCCAGCGCAGCACAGTCTATTTTACACGGCAAAGCATGGTATAAGCAATATTTGTAATGCATACCCCACTATATAACATAATTTGTATGAACAGGAGTACTGCAGGAAATGCACATGTAAAGAGTCAGTATCATAATGAATAAGCCTGTAGTAAGCAGGCGTAAGCACAGATAAGCAGTAGCAAGCATATGTAAGCATTAGCAAGAGTGTGCAAGTGCGTTTGCATGCGGTTAAGCACTGCCAGCACAGATTAAGCAAAGGAGAAGCTAACTGGGTGTAAGATACTGTGACCGGAAGTCAGCACTGCTAACCTCTGCGCAAACCCGCTTACAACTGCTTGAAAGTGCCTTAAACACACCATCTCCAATGGCCGGTGTTTGCCCAGCAACAAAACAAGCAGCGTCTGCAAGTCCAGAACCCAGGACCATGCACACCATACACAAAACGATTTGCCACTAAGCCATGCCAGATATGTAGAAATCGCATGTTGTTAGAAACAAAACTCCAGCCCAGTCATGCAACAGTACAGGGAATGTATACCTACAGCTAGATGGGTGCGTGTGGGCAAATATCTCACTATCTAAATGGATACAACATATCTATAGATGTAGTCACACATATATATATATATATATATATATATATATATATATATATATATATATATATAAGAAATATCCAGAGATAAATACATATATATATATATATATATATATATATATTATATATATATATATATATATATATATATATATATATATATATATATATATATACACACACACAAATATATGAAAAGATTTACATGCAAATGCCAACAACTACACATATATATGTCAATATCTATATGTCCACATATACACAGCAAGTCACATATATGTATGCAGATATATGTCTCTGTAGGTATATACGGACATAGTTAGAAATATGTCAGCAGATATATGTACCCACAGAGGTATATACGGCCAGACATCTGCAGATACCAATGGTAGATTAACAGACACATATATGTCCACATGCACTGTGAATGGGCCTGAGAGTCCCCAAACAATATATGTCACATATGAAATTGCATACCCAACCCCCACCCAGCCAAACACGTCCACCCTGCAAAACACTACCAAACTCATTGTATTGTACTTGTGTCATTGAAATAGGGATTTAAATTAGCCCATTGTCATGTTTCACATGTTGACCTTACATCCCCTCTTCCCCACCCACTAGGTGGGCCGAGCAGTACAGGCTCATCCAACCAAAGCCATCCCCGACCCATACATTCATTACCCACAGTTTTGCTTCCCCCCAAATGCTGCAGACATGCAACCACCATCCCTACCCTGGTTACCAGCTTATAGCTACCACACCACCACACATTGCCCTCCCTTCACTCCCTCCCCCGGGATCCATCCTGTATGTTGTCCCTACCCAAGTATCCTAGGTCTGGCACACACTGTGGTCCATGCACATAGCCATGGGCACCTTTGTAACTCTGGGTGTAGGCGACAGTTGAATAGCCAATGACTGGGCTTTTCCACATGGGACGAATGTTACCCTGGTGCTAACAATACATTTCACATGTGACTTAGATTACACTAACAAATATAGTTGTAGGTATCGCAAAGCATATGTGGCACATAAGGTCGGCCATCATGCACACAGAACACAGTATCCAGCAATACAAGTCTGCATTGCAGGATATGTAGCTAAACATGTACAGGTATGTGTGTGTGTGTGTGTATATATCTACCCATAACTAAATATATAAATATATATATATATATATATATATATATATATATATATATATATATATATATATACCTCTCCCTCTCTGTAGTACAAATGTATACATACGTAGGCAGACATATATATAAATACCCACATATAGATATATACATATGCAGACACCCATACATCCACACGTCACCAGAGATATATATAGCTCTCTCTCTCTATATATATATATATATATATATATATATATATATATATATATATATATATATATGCATACATACATATATATATATATATATATATATATATGTACACACACACAAATATATATATATATGTGTGTGTGTGTGTGTGTGTGTGTGTGTGTGTGTGTGTGTGTGTATGCACAGATATATAGCTAGTATATGATACAGCACTTAGGAATGACATATGTTCACAGGCCGTGCCAATGGGGGTGAGGGGGCACAATCAACAAACGTGTAACATGTAGCACCCCCCCCCTCCAGCCAGACAGGGGAAACATACAAACAAGCACACAAACATTGTAAACAATCCACCATTCCACAAAGCACAGGCAGGACACAACCAGTGGGGGGAACACTGTGGACCCGCCAAGTCTAATCTTGCAACAGAGACTGGAGCATCCCTTGCAGGACACCCCAAAAATTGATGATGATCGGAGTCAGTCCCTGTAATGATTTATCTATGCAGGCCATGTACATACACAGACTACAAGGTTGGGAAACCTGATGACCCATGGGTCAAAACAATGTACGATATTGGTCCTGAGATGTGGTGAGTGGGCATTGTGTAGTGGTGTGGTTAGACCCGACCTGCAACCACAGTAAGGATGAGTGCTGTAGAGGAGGGGTGGGTGGGGGAACTATGGATAAGTAATTATGGGCCTAGGCATGCAGGTGTTGGCTGGCGCAGTTCTATTTGGACTGCCCTGGGGATGTAAGCAATAGTGCGAATTGGGCAGGGCCTCTGCCTAATGAGCAGCCATTCCCAGTATGCGTCCCACTGCAGCACAGTCTATTTTACATGGCAAAGTACGGTATAACCATATGTGTTGTTGCAAAACCCACTACATAACACCAAAGAACACATGGTCACAACACACCACTGTAGGCATGTAAGCTGATCTAAGTGGCATCACAATATATTTTTGTAGTCCTCACCCCCACCCAGGGGTGTGAGTGTCCAATGCAAACTCCAACTGCAGTGCATATACACAGCTGTTGCTCTAGAAGACATGGCCAGCTGTGGACCTTCCCTGCAGCTGTCCTGCACATCCCTGGATAATTCCCCTACTAAATCCCCCCTTTGTGTCTCATGAACACCAATAACCTATCAACCCCTGTTCCATTTCTATTAACGTTTAATGTTACAAATAGGTGACACCCTCTTCCCCAACTATATTGCCAGAATCTGGAACCCCCAACCCACATGTATTACCTCAGCTGTCCCACAGAACACATGTAAATAACACATGAAGGAAAACCACAAGCACACTTGGATCAGCACAGGTTCACCACCTTGCAAAGTCCCCCTCAGCTTACACTCTATACCACCACATCAACTAGTGGAACTGACACCTCTTGTCCTGCCTTGCATACAAATCCCAACATCCGACAAACCTTCCCTATTGCTCCCCATCCACTTATTCCAACAGGCTACAATACAGTTACAATGTCACCCCCACTACCTTCCTACCTACTCCTTCACTATTCCCTTCAACTGTACCACATAGGTATGGAATAGCTAAACCTACCCTGAACACCTGCGTGTAACCTATCCAGAACTTTTAAACTGGAATCCAGCTTCACCTTAAACTGACCTTTGTCAGCAGTCATACCTGAAATGTAAACCTGACCTAAGCATGTAAAATACCAACATGTTAATGTAAACTAAACATGAGGAATGGGGGCATAGCTATGTTATGTCTGTTACTCTCGATGAATGTGAATACCTCAGTATTAATTGGATTTAGTAGCTGGGGTCACTGTGGAGCTCTACTCCCCAGGCCACCACTGAAAATGGACAAGCATCGAGTCGGAATGTCCCTGTCCACAAATGTAGACTAAATACATGAAGTAGTGTGGGGGTATGCAGGAGCAAGTGGGTGTAAACCAGTTTTGGCAGCAGTAAGCAATTACCACACTGGCTAAACAATCTAGAGGCTAACTCAGTAAAAGACACTGCAACCGGAGGTCAGCAATGCTGAGCCTCACACAAACCAGCGCATACCCACCTGCTATTGCTCTACAGTGCTTTAGTCACTCTGTAGCCAACAGCTGTAATAGTGGCCATTAACCAAATATTCTGCACTGCCAGGTTGCAGCCTCCCAACCCTGCACACTACAGTCTACATTAGTTCCTCTTTGCCATGGGAGATACACATTCAGCCACTGTGATCATAAATATATCATCCAGCACAGTCATACAACAGTATAGGAAATGTATGTAAGTGTGCATATTAATACCAGCAAATGTGTACATTGCTCAACCACAGTATTACAAGCAGTCTATGTGAATCAAAGAACAGTGCCTGCCCAATCATACTTTGTGAATGGTAGTGTTGCATAATACCGATGAGAATAATATAACACGGTGCACACCATGGGGGCATGTGGTCATGCTTCATGCACAGAATGTCACACCTGGGGTGTTGGTACCACGGACCCGGGAAATGAGGCTGGGCAAGTGTGGGAGCAAACTGCTGCATTTCAAAACCCTTGCAGGATGCTACCACTGGGAGAAACAGTGTAGACCAGCTGATTCTACTCTTGACATGACAACAAGCCCATCCCTGGTGGGATGAACCAAAAGTTGTGGGTCACATCGATGTCTCCACCAGTATCGGAGGAGGATCAAGGGCAGGCTCATATGTATGTGGGCTAAATGGATGAAGAGCCTGCAGACGCTTGGGTTGAGACAGTATACTGGAGGAGTACCAACATGTGCAGAGAGGGGAAATGTGTGGAGGTGTGGTATGGCAGGACTAGCAACTGGAGAATGGATGGATGCTGTGTACGTGAAGCTCGGGGACCAGGGAAAGGGAACATGGGTATGACATTATGGTAGAAATACACAAATGAAGCAGAACAGCAATAGTGTAGTGGGCAGGGCATCTGCCTAACGTGCATGCATTCCTGGTTCGGGTCCCACTACAGCACATTATATTTTCCATGTGAAATCTGTATATCCACATCGTTTTGCTGTATAACCTACTAAATAACATTTATATGTGAACAGGAGTACTGCATTAAATGCACATGTGAAGTGTCAGAACTGCTTTAAAGTGCTATAAACACTCAGTATCTAATCACCGGTGTTCTGCCCAGCAACAAAATAAACCGCTCCTGCAAGGCGTAAACCAAGGACCCTGCATACTGTAGACAAAGTGATTTATCAGTAAGCCATGACAGATGCAAAGAAAGTTGATGTTATCAGAAACATATCATCCAGTCCAGTCGTGCAACAGTATGGAGAATGTATACCAACATCTAGATGTATGTGTATGTAGATATATTAATATCTATACAGATACAACATATCTATAAATGTAGATATATACATATATGTCTACAACTATATACATATATATCAATATATATGCACAGATATACATGCAAATGCCTATTTCGACACATATATGTGTCTACACCAATATGTCTAAATATACACAGCACGTAACATATGTGTACGCAGATATATATCTATGTCAGTATATACGGACATAGTTGTATATATGTTAGCAGTTATGTATACATATAGGTATATATGGCCATACATCTGTAGATAGCAATGTCAGATTAGCAAACACACATATGTCCACATGCACCGTTAATGGCATCGTGAGTCCCCACACACTATATGTCTTGATTGAATAAGCATCCCCCCACAGCCAAACACATTGGCACTGCAGTACACTACCAAATGTTGCAGATTCCATAACCAAGACCTGACACAACATGGCAACAAGATGTTAACAGTAAGCCATCCCACCTGTATGATGTCAGGCTGGTATTGTTAACATATCATGCGTGACTACACATACACATGCAGACATATGTACAGTAAGATACATATGTAGAAGGTGCACACAATAAGAAACAGCCACTATGCCTACAGTTAACACCTGAACAATTGGACACTGTATGGGCCACCCATACATATGTCATTTGTTGCCTGCAACATATACCCATAGAGAGGTCATAGGAAAGACACCACACACAGGTTTGCAGAAATGGAAAACCTTTAATTGTGTACTGTTACAGTTCTATACGCCTTGTCATATAGCTGTTCAGACACTGACAACCATATGCACAGAGTACTGAAACCGTGAAACAGTTGCACTAATACAGTAGTGTGTAAGGGTCTATATTAGAACATCGAAGTTTCAAAACTTCGAATATTCTAATATCGACCCCTATTTAGCAAAAGCTGAAAACATTGAACATAAAGAACAGCAAATTTTTTCTTCGGGAAAATTTTTCTTTCCCAAAACACATACACGCAATGCAAGCACACCAAACAAACAGCAATCCACACACATACACCTAAAATCTTACACCTAACCCTACACTAAACTATACACACACCACTAACTATCCACTTACCTTAACCCAAGCCCTAACCCTAAGGTCCGTCACTATGGCACACTCACCTCACCCGTGCCCTAACCCTATCTCACCTACCCTGCCCTAACCCTCACGTCCACACAATCGCACACTTACCTGAACCGCACTCTAACCCTAACTCACCTAACCCGCCCTAACCCTCACGTCCACACAATCGCAAACATATCTAACCCACGCCCTAACACTAACTCACCTAACCTGCCCTAACCCTCACATCTACACAATCGCACACATACCTAACCCTCACCCTAAGCCTAACTAAACTAACCCGCACTCAATCGCACACTTACCTGAACCTGACCCATAACTTTCCACCACAACGCTGAAAATACCGAAGCAACAGAAATGGACAACTGAATTCTTTCCCTAGGAAAAATTCAGTTTTCTGTTGCTTCGATATTTTCAGCTTTCGCTGAATAGGGGTCGATATTAGAACATTCGAAGTTTTGAAACTTTGATATTCTAATATAGACCCGTCTGTAAAAGTTCACAACTGTTGCTGTCCAGGCCAAGCCCTGCAAATTGTACAATGGTGAAGACAGACTGAGCCACAGGTTACCAAACAATCAACAGTATGTAATGCAGGTGTATAGTTCAGCAGTCTCTATCTACACTCTGTACAAACTCAGTAGGTGGTAAAGACGTTATGTGATCAAATGGGTTGTAACTGTTACATAACAAGGCATAACCGACACCATCACGTGCACACCGACAAACAGAACAGTCTGTATTGCAGGAGGCAGTAGGCTTGCATTACCCCAATTTATGAAAGTAATGTAAATATAGGTGAAGTATATGGTACTGTACTTCCAGATACCTTACGGCTCCCCTGATACCCCCACTGTTTGTAACAGCCTTGGTCATAGATGCTGCCCCCCCTAGACCCAATAATACAGAGCTACATACCACTGTTACATACACTGGCCTCTGAAGTGCATGAGGGCACACATGTATTGTGTAGGTGACACCCACACATATATATATATATGCTCCCAGCCCCACTGTATGTGTGAGGGATACAACAGCTGTGGACTGATGGCAGCAATGGCAGTGTGATATAGTCACAGCCCACTACAGAACAACCCCCGACAGCATGACATATGTGCAAAGTTTGGTATGTAGGTGGAGGACAGAGGCTGGAACACAAGCACATATGTGGAAAACTGTTGCCATACACTAAGCAAGTTGCTGGTGTTACAGGATAGTCTGCAACATACCCGTAGTCAGGGAATTGAGTTTAGAAACAGAAATGGATGTAGCTATGTACTGATATCACTCAACACGCACACTGCCAGTGTAATATCTGACACAGGACCTGTGTGGTTGACAGACAAAACATGATTGGCATACCTCTGTCCAGCAAGAGGATTGGCCCACAGTTGTGATCTATGCAGACAGATTGCATTCCAAGGTAAACTAGTATGTACACACACACAGACACACACACACACACACACACACCCCCGGTAACACCAGTACTATACAAAGCATAAACTCTACTCACAGTCTGTCTTTTGTTCCAGATCCTCCTACAAATATATGGCTGTCCTGAGTGTGCTTGTTCTCCTGTAAGAGGTATTGCTACCTGCTGTCTGTAACACTGATACCCACACACAGGAAGGATGTCCATCACACAGGTAATGTAAAGGGATCATGACCACATGATGTAGGGAGTTATAGTGGGTGGTTGCCATGACAGTGGTAATTTGAAGTACTATACATGTGTAATCATATCTATATGGCTATCTGGATAAGTATATATACATATATTTCCACCATATGCCCTACCCCAGCCCCTATAGTCCCAAAGTCATAGTGCAAGGGGATGTCACATATGTATAGCAGGTATATTAGTGCACTATTTTTACTGTCATTGGGATTGTCTTCACAGACATGGTGTGTGTGGGAGGACACATCTGCTTATAACATATGTGCCATTGACTACTGACAGACATCCTAAGGACATAATTGTAAAGTACCACTGCTAGCATGTAATGCCCCTGTGGACTGCAGAAGAGATACTGGCCAATATATGTGGTAATTCTGACACACCCTGTACAGTCCAGAGGTATACACATAAGCCCTTAGTGCACAAAATGTGTACCATGCCTGACAGTATGGATGTAGACAGCCATGTAGATGGGTATAACACATAATGACTGGTATACATTTGTCACCATAGGTTATGCATTCACACACTCCTGTCTGGCCTGACACATAATGACCACTGGTACAGGTGTGCCATGGCCACATACTACCCACTAGATATTGACATACATCTGTACAGCATCCCACTGCTTTGTCTGACATACATGACTTGTAAAGGAAGCCCGGCAGCAGTACATCTGGCAAGTATCTGCACATGACATCTCACTGGGTGAGTACACTAAGCTGCTAGGCATGTAACAATGCACTGTGCAGGTTACAGGCAGACTGGCTCAACACTGGCCTACATTTCCTATGGGGGAATGCACATGTACCTGCATATATCGCAGGCTCAACAGGCATGTCACAGCACAGGGTAAGATACACCTGTGTGGAGGTGCATATCCACAACCGATGTGAACACATCCATAGCCACATATGTTAAGCTAGCATAATATTACAATATATGGCCTATCTGTTCTACACCATCCTCATATGTGCCACTAACAGACTGACCCTACATATACTGGGGTGCTACACAGTTTGGTCTGATGGTTGTCTGTGGTATGGGACATGTGTGTGTGTATGGCCCTACAAACATGTACACTAATACGGTACCATACAGTGGGGCAGCATGTAACATCAGATAGGAGGGGAACTAGAACAATGACAACTACCACAGTCTGTACACAGGCTACAGTACATATTAACAATACACACACTGTCGACATTCAACATAAGTACACAGACCTCAGTACTGTACAAACATCCACAGAGTGTCCTGGTTATGGCATGAAATATAACCCCTACTGTACTTGACATGTGTAGCAATCTGATATAGCACTGACTTGTTATCAGATATGATGACACTAATTATGGTGTACAGCACATATGCACCACTTCCTGCACAACATATGTACAAAGGTTAACAGAGGTGTGGCTGGGAGCACATACACAGGGCCAATATTGATGTGTTGCTGTGTTAACCTCAATATTGATGTGTTGCTGTGTTAACCTCATACATTTACTGTTGTAACGGGGTGTGTTGCAACATATGTCCTATGAGGGATATGAAGTCAGTAACTGTCACAGCCTTCACCATTTACAGACTGCAGTCCTCACACTACCTTCTGCAGTCCACAGATAAATGCTCCGTGGATTACATATGAAACCAAAGGCACAACACTGCCCAGTCTGCAGATGACCCTGCAGATGGAGATTCCACATAAACATGGATCTGACATGGCAGGTGTTGAGACATGTATGACAGCCATATCTAGACAAACACTGTGAAATCAACATTACTTTTAATGCAGTATAGCAGCACTTACAGTCTGTAGTCAGGTCCAGCACTTCACCCTCCTGTTTGCTGCCCTCTTTCCACAGTTTATGTTGTTAGAGGTAAATCCCCAATTGATCTGAGATGCTGTTTGCCAAACAACAGTACTAGTTCCTGCTCACAGTGAATGAAAAAGGCCAACACCACCATGATGTTCCTATATATTGGATTGTTTCCATGCAATTGGCCACACAAGTGGGTATTGTATCCCTTATCCAGTCATCTGGGAGACTAATGTGTGTGGCCAATGCTGTGCATCAACTTGCCATGTATGTGTATGTGTTCCTTAGTCCATGACATGGACGGTGTCTAGGATGTGCACACCTCCCACATGCATGTACAGTGACATGTGGAACTGCACCTGGGGTGTCTGGCCCATGTTGTGAACACAGATTATCAGATGTGACACTCTTGCCCACCCGTGGCAGGGACTGGTAATGGGCAGCAGGTTTACCATGAACCTACGTTGATAGCATGCTAACAGCCTTCCCTGGTGTCAGTGGCATCTGTCCATACAGGGCATGTTATCAGGCATGGTATGTCTGTTGTGGGTCCCATGTGAAGGCATCACAGGTGGTGCAGGTGTCCATTGGGGAACACAAGGAAGGTGCACTGTCTGCATGTACGTGCATATTGGACAGATGTGGAGGGTGACATGCCCTCTGTAGGCCACTGATATCACTCCATAGTTACTATCAGTGGCCAATATGCAGTGTATTACCCACTTATTGGCTGTTGCCTAGGCATGTGTGTGTATGTGACACAGGTGAGAGTGGGTTCTGGCTAATACTGGAATTGCTAACTATGATTGCCTGGCCTTGATGTCACATGTATGAGTGTACACCCTAGTCTCTCTGCTATTTCACAGCTGTTATCCCTGTACAGTGGGCATTGTGATATGTACTAGGGCCACCATGCCACACACACACACACACACACACACACACACACACACACACACACACACACACACACACACACACACACACACACACACACACAAACACCTGTCATGTCTGGGAGTAGAACCCCTACCTAACTAGTGTATTACACTAAAGTACTTAGCAGTTATAGTATGCACCACAGACATTACTGGTGTACTCCTTCCCCAAAGGTGTATTTCACACTGAATGACATCAGCATGATTGTCAACGTAGGCCATTTGAAAGTACTGCAAGTGACTAGCCTAAAATACATTGCTCCCTACACAGACAGTGAGCCACACACAAAACATTCACAACTGACATGTGTGGGTATAGAACCCCTGACAGAGGTCTATACCACACTACATGGAGCTGTTATAGGATGCACCACGGGGATTACTGGAGTACTCCTTCCCTAAAGGTGCATTTCACAATGAATGACATCAGCAGGATTGCCAAAGTAGAGCATTTGAAATGTACCATCAGAGACTAGCCTATGATACATTGCTCTGTATACAGACATTGAAACACACACAAAACATCAAGAACTGCCATGGGTGGTGATGGAACCTTACCACAGTTCTAATTCACACTCCAGCAGTACCACAGTTACCGGACGTACTACAGAGATTACTGGGCTACAACCTTCTCAGGGGTGTAGTTCTAGTTGGGTAACATCAGCAGCCTTGCCAATACTGAGTATATTTATTGTAAGGTGTGTGAGTGCTCTAAAAAGCATTGCTTTCTACACAATCAAAGACAGACAGACATGCACACAAACAGTTGCCAAGTCTGGGGTTAGAACACCTACCTAACTACCTTATCAGACTACAGCAGTATGCAGTTACAGGGCATGCTACAGGGATTACTAGGCAACAGCCTTCCCAGAGGTGTATTTATAGGTGGGTGACATCGGCAGCCTTGTCAAAGTTGAGTATATGACTAGTGAGTACCCTAAAAAGCATTGCTCTCTACGCAATCAGAGACAGACAGACACGCACACACAGTGGCCAAGTCTGGGGTTAGAATACCTACCTATCCCCCTTATCACACTAGAGCAGTATGCAGTTACAGGATGTGCTACAGGGATTACTAGGCAACAATCTTCCCAGAGATGTATTTCTAGGTGAGTGACATCAGCAGCCTTGCCGAAGTTGAGTATATGACTTGTGAGTAGTGTACGTACCCTAAAAAGCATTGCTTTCTCTACAGTCAGAGATGGACAGGCACGCATGCACACAGTTGCCAAGTCTAGGGTTAGAACACCTACCTAACTACTTTATCACACTACAGCAGTACACAGTTACAGGACGCACTATGGGGATTACTAGGCAGCAGCCTTCCCAGAGGTGTATTTCTAGGTGGGTGACAGAAGTAGCCTTGCCAAAGTTGAATATATGACTTGAGAGTAGTGTGAGTACCCTAAAAAGCATTGCTCTCTACACAGTCAGAGATGGACAGACATGCACACAAACACACACACACACACACACACACACACACACACACACACACACACACACACACACACACACACACACACACAAACACACAGTTGCCAAGTCTGGGGTTAGAGCACCTGCCTAACTACTTTATCACACTACAGCAGTATGCAGTTACAGCATGTGCTAAAGAGATTACTGGGCTACAGCTTTCCCAGTCGAGCACCTGCCTAACTACTTTATCACACTACAGCAGTATGCAGTTACAGCATGTGCTAAATAGATTACTGGGCTACAGCTTTCCCAGTCGAGTATTTCTAGGTGGGTGACATCAACAGCCTTGCCAAAGTTGGGCATGTGAAATGTAAGGGGTGTGAGTACCCTAAAAGCATTGTTCTCTACACAGTCAGACATGCACGCATACACACACAGTTGGCAGGTCAGGGGCTAGAACTCCCAACTAACTCCTTAATCACACTATGACCATATGATGTTATAGGATGTGCTACAGAGATTATTGGGAGATAATGGTCCCGGAGGTGTATTTCAAGTTGCGTAACATCAGCAGCCTTGCCAAAGGAGGGTATTTGACTCGTAAGGGGTGTGAGTATCCTAAAAAGAATTGCTCTTTACACAGACATGCACACAAACACAGACATACACTCACACGCACAGTTGCCACGTCTGGGGTTTGACCTTCTACCTAACTACATTATCACACTACAACAGTAGTATGCAGTTACAGCATGCGTTACAGAGATTACTGGGCTACAAACTTCCCAGAAGTGTATTTCTAGGTGGGTGACATCAGCAGCCTTGCCAAAGTAGGGTATGCGAATAGTAAGGGGTGTTAGTAGCCTAAAAGGCATTGTTCTCTACACAGTCAGTGAGAGACAGATACACACACAAACAGTGACACACAGTCACCGTGTCTGGGGTTAGAACTCCTACCTAACTAGTCTATCACACTACAGCAGTACGCAGTTATTGGACACGCCATGGAAATTACTGGCCTGCAACTCTCCCAAAGGTGTGTTTCACATTGGATAATCTCAGCAGGCTTGTCAGGGTACTGCTATGGGGTGGCCAGTGTGTGCATAGGCCATACATCATTCATGTAGGCATGACATGCCACAGGCAGCCACACATGGGGTCATATGTCACATGTGCATGTATAGGGCAACTAGCTGACTATGTCCTTGTATAGCCATGTTGCGCACGTGGACCACATAGTCTGGGGTGCTGACAGGTACTGGTCAATAGTAACTGCAGTGTGTGATATCTGCACCTGATGTGTTTGGGACCCTTTGGCTGTGTGCTCGCAGGGACATGTGTGGGTGGCTCCTTGTCACAGTCACCCTGCTCACCAGGTGGTGCTTTGATGCGTATGTGCGTGCAGTCTATTGCACCCACTACCTCAGGGTATTCTGCTATTTGGTGGAAGAGACGAATACTGCTGGCCAACACCTCACAGGTGAGGGGGAAATATACGTGCTCACTGACATGTGCTGCCATGGCATCCAGGAACTGGTGTAGTACCCTGGATGCTGATGCTTGTGAGATCCCCATCATATCGTCAGTTGGCCTTTGGAAAGTACCTGTAGCTAGTATTCTTAGGCCTACACATACCTTCGTTTCCACTGGGATGGGTTCCCCTCTGTTAGTTCTGTGTGTCAGGTGTGGCCGGCACAGATCAACAATCTGTCGTAGGAGATCCGTGTCTACCCTACAGCTCTCCACTATCTCCAGTTCATGTAGCCCTTGGTAGGTTACCCTGGGTCTGTACACTCTTCTCCATATCCTCACTGTGGGTTGGTCGGTAGCATTCCCATCCTCACCACCCTCAGCCTCTTCCACAAGTTGTATGATAGCTATTGCAGACCCGAATATTTTGCTATTATGAGTGCTAAAAGTTTCCCGCTTGTTTACTCCGGTGGTGTAGAGTGTGGGAAAAACCAGAGGGGTAGGTGTTTGCATAGTTTATAGTGGCATTCCAGGCTGGGCTGGTCTGCTGCCTGTGTAATTGGCTGATTCTGATACATTTCACCTGGCGGCAAACCTAGTACTCCTTGATTAACTTCTTACTGCTGCTTTCCCTTCCCATTGCCCTTCTGATTCATCCAGGGTTTGCACCATGCAATTGGTGTACTCCAATGTGCACACTGCTGCTATTTCCTGGGTTCACTTCCTTTATCTTCCTGTAGATCCCGTTGCACAGCGCGCACACCCACTTACACTTTGTCATGCATGCTGGGCAGGTTTAGACACACCCCCTGGCTTTGCTGTACTAAGCTGGATTCAACCCCGAGCCACAGGGCTCCAATCCACTGACAGTATGCCTGAAATTCCCACACACGATGTCACCTACCTCTAGTCTTGCACTCAGCTATTCATACTCATACACTGTTGGGACCTGCCTCACATGCTGGGGAAAACCGGGATTCACTATCCTTCCCCTCATTTGCATAGAATTGCCTGCTAATGCATAGTTACATGTGTCACACTGTGCCTACAGCCTTAGCAACCACTACTCACTAGCAAGGTTGTTTTTTTGCCAGCCATTGACTTGCATGGTGGAATACTGATTTTAGTTAGACTGTTTTTTTTTTAGGTTTATTTTCTTATTTCCCCACTGGTCTCATTTGCGAGCCGCTGCCCTATGCTTCAACGACCGTAATCGGTGGACATTTCATAAAAGTTGTATTTTGTACATTTGGCATTGATTGCAATGCTAATGACCTTCTACTTGGCTGTTGGCATGCTTCTTCAATGATATGCAGCCTTTATTTGAAGCTGGCATAGCTCCATTTTGGAGTTTGCAGTATCATACTCGGTTACTAACCGAGTATATTTCTACATATTATGCTAGTCCTGCATGCCCTGATTCCTGCTTCCTGGATGGCAGATTTACCTCATTTGTGTAGTTTTCACCTGCAAATGGGGTAATTTGCATATAGGGGCTGGGAACGTGCAGAACTAGTGATATAGCGCTCGCGCATGTCAAGCGTGCACGTACGTGGATCGCTCAGCCGCCAAATTGGCAAAATTTCATCTTACACTTATCACGCACACCGTGCAAGCTTTTGAGAAACTGGGGGGATAAACTCATCCATTTAAAAAGGTTGGCATCATCAAAATTAGACCTATCATAGACTAGAAACAATTAATAATGTAATGCTACACCTATTCACTATCTGTGCACAAATAAACTTATAAAAACTTTAAAAAGTATGTCAATTACCAGAAAGGCTCATCCAGTCTCTGTTACACTTTGCTGTGAAGGAAAGGTTAGTTTGCTTTTATTTTTTGTATTACTGTATTGCCTTTCTATATTTTGAATACTGTAGTTTGTTTTCTTTACCTTGTGTTTTGCTTGCATTCTGTTTTAACAGCATATTAAAACTTCAAAAGAGATCACAGTTCTCTCTGTTCTGAGTCAGGCATAATTTTTTCCCGCACTCCTACCCATTTAAGTTGTCTTGTTAAATACCACTGTCTTTCTAGTTGCCCGCCTCTTATGTTAATCTGACAATATATCTCATTTCTCTCTACTTTCACTGGCTTATGTGAGCAATCACAAAATCATCATTTTTGAAATCCCAACCCTTCAATTATTTAAATTTATTGGCCATCCTACAGTATTTCATAGTACCAAAATACAAAAGTGACCACCCCTTTCAATCCATCTTGCTGTTTTAAAAATAGTAACTCTCCACTAAACCCTAACTTTTTAAACAGGTAAAACTCAAGTTACCTACTTTCACATCTAACTTCTCTAGTGCACACTGCAGAGTGTATTCTTTTCAATCTTACCTTTAAGCATCCCTGTGACTAGCACTTTCTCTAATACCTGCTGGAAAGCACTAGGAAGCCTTAAACTCATACAAACACTGAACTCTCCTTGTTAACAAGGAGAAATTAATAGTAGGCACTAAACAGCCTATAATTGCAAAGTACCTTGCTAAGGAAACAGCTCCTATACTTTACAAAGAAAAAAAGCCCCAAACCAGGCATGTCCAAGGGTCAGCTTCCAGTGATTTCTCCTGTCCACCTGGTGAATCTGGGCATACTGGGGCAATGCAGCAATTGCCTCATGTACACAGACAACCTTCTCCTCCTACCACCCAACACTACAAACTGTGAGAGATGCACTTACATAGCCAAAATGGAAGCAAAGCTCTCTCCACCCAAGATTGTGCCAAACAGTCAAGAGGAGAAGGTTAACACCCACACTACACCTCAAGCAACACATAGCCCTTCTAAACCCACACCACCAACACCCACATATAGCAACACTAAATCCACATATGCAGAGGCCCTTAACTGTAACCTGCCCAAGCAACAAAGACCGCTGAAGCTGAAACGCAAACAAACACCAATCACAGCCAATGTGTCACATAGTTCACAACACCAGTGTGCCACCCAGCAACAGCCCCTAAGGCAAGACAATGTACCTAACACTCTCTATAGTCCGGCACACTGATGTCCCTCTCACCAGGTTGAATAAGGAGAAAATTACAGTCAGCTGCCTGTTGGGTGCCAAGATCCGCCACATAACGCATGCACTCAAGTCACTCCACAACAAGTACAAATATGACTCTGTCATTGTCCATGTTGGAGTGAATGACTTGAGACATACCTCCCTGGACTACATGAAAAGAGACATGGAAGAGCTCTTGGATCATGTGGCCCAGGCAGGTATGACTCTAGCCCTGAGTAGCATCCTGCCTTTGCCCAGAATGATACCACAATATAAGGATAAAATGATTGACTTCAACAATTGGCTAAGCTTATAGTGTCATTCAAAGGGGATCCAGTATCTGTCTGCCTGGGATGACATGATTGACAGACCACGATGCTTTGCCAGAGATGGTCTGCACCTGTCACCTCTGGGATTCAGGTTACTGGCTAAGGCTCTTGCCACCCCTATAGTGCCTTTTTTAGGCAAACTTCAAAGGACAAAACCACCACCATAACAGGTACAAGCATGCAAAATCTGAAGGTAATGCTACTCAATGCTAGAAGTCTAAACCTCAAAATGCACTCTCTCGAGGCACTCCTAAAAATGGAGAACATCGATATCTGTGCAGTAACTGAGACCTGGTTCAAGGCTCCAGAGAGCACCCCTGCAATACCAGGCTACAACTCTTACCACACTTTTCGCCACCAAACCAGGACCAAAACACTAAAGGTGGAGGAGTGTCAATATTCACCAAGGATATTCACACCACCAGGCTAGTTGGCCAACACAATGTGTCTGAAATTCTCCAAGTGCAACTAACACTAGGTAAGACTGCAATCCAAATTGTAGCTTGCTACAGATCCCCTACCATACCCCAAGATTCTCACTACACCTTTCTAAACATACTGGAAAATATTAAGATAGAACCAAACACCCTAATACTGGGTGATTTTAACTACCCTGCCATTAACTGGGAAAACTACTCATGTCCCAACACCTTTCCGCAACGGTTCTTGGAATTCATAAATTCCAACGCCCTGGATCAACTAATCCATAGTCCCACCAGGGGCTCCAATATCCTAGACCTTGTCATTACCAACATGGGAAATCAATGCTCCATACCTATGGTCACCCCCTCGTTAGTCAGGTCTGACCATAAGCTAATCACCCTTAACATCCACATCCCACCCCCACCCCCAGTAAAGAAACCACCATAAAAAACTTCTCCAAAGCCAACTTCATGCTACTCAAGTCAGAAGTGACAAACTTCATGACACCCATGCAGATGGGAACTGAAAGTTCAACTGCTGAATCCTACACTAAGGTACTGTACGAGCACATCCACTCATGCATGAATCGTGCCATCCCAAATAGAACCAAAATGGTCTCATCCAAAAAAAGGAAGCCAATCTGGTGGTCCCATGCCATAAACAAACTTTACAACAAAAGGAAGAAACTTTTGCAGAAAAGAGGAAAATCCCAGGCTGCAAAAAACTCCCTTACTAGCCTCAGTAAGAAACTGAGATGCCTCATAAAATCCTCCAAAGCTAGTTATGAAAATAAAATTGCCAAAGATTCCAAAGACAACCACAAAGCATTCTATAACTATGTCAAGAATCTAAATGGCAATGCTCAGATCTGCTCTGAGCTAAAACAGAATGGCATTAAATATACTGATCCGAAGGATATTGCCAATATCCTGGCAGATCAATTCAGTGCCAACTTCAACCCCCTCTTACCCCCTAAATGGCCCATCTCAATACCGGAAGATTGCCAAATTCCAGTAATAACGGCCACACAGGTACAAAACGCACTCTCTAAAGCCAAGAATACAGCATCCATGGGACCAGATGACATCCCGGGCTGTGTACTACATGAACTACAATATGAACTGGCACCTCACCTAAGTGTCATATTTAATCATAGCCTCACCTCAGGTTTCATGCCCACTGAGTGGCACAGAGCTACAGTTATCCCAATCCACAAGGGGGGATCCACCTTGGATCCCAGAAACTACCGTCCCATCAGTCTGACAAGCCTTATCTGCAAGGCCATAGAGCGTATTATCATGGAACTTATAAACAAAGACATTGGCAACCTTCAAACACTGGACCCCACCCAGTTTGGGTTTGTGAAGGGCCGATCTTCTCTCCTGAACCTGATTGACTTCTTTGAATCAATCTCCAGAGCCATGGACAAGGGTAAGGTGGTCCACACAGCCTATCTAGACCTTGCCAAGGCCTTTGACACCACCCCCCACTCTGGAATCATAGATAAACTTACTAAGTTGGGCATTAATCCCTATGCCACCCAATGGGTTGCTAAATGGCTTACTGATAGAACCCACACTGTAAAAGTAGCCGACTCCAAATCCAGCTCCAGACAAGTGACAAGTGGAGTACCTCAGGGTTCAGTCATGGGGCCGCTTTTGTTTGGCATCTACTTCTCTGAAGTACAGGTCAACACTAAGGGACTCTGGCTAACAAAGTTTGCAGATGACTGCAAACTGGGAGCCATTATTGAATCCCCAAATGATGTGGATACTCTACAAAAGGGCCTTACAGAAACAGATGCTTGGTGCCAGAGCCATGGGCTCAAGCTCAATGCCAAGAAATGTATTGTTATCCCCTTTGGGAAAAAACATGTATCCATGAATTACCATATAGGTGGCAGTACACTAAACACAGAAAGTGTGATAAGAGACTTAGGGACACAGGTGGACAGTGGTCTCACCTTCGATAACCACATCGCCACAACAGTCAGGAAATCCTTCTATGTGGCACACCTTATCACGAAGGGCTTTTCATCCAGAAAAAAGGAGGTCATTGTCCCACTGTACTCATCCCTCATTAGACCTATTATAGAATACAATGCCCCATTTGGTATGTACCTCTCAAGACATCTGCAACAACTGGAAAGGCCTCAGAAATACCTCACTAAAAGAATCACAGGCCTAAAGCAGATGCCCTATGCTGACCACCTTAAAAAACTCCAGCTATACTCTGTCGCATATCGTCTACTCAGAGGCGATCTCTTCTTAACATACAAGGCCATGTCAAACCCAGAGCTGTTGGACATGCTACACTTAAAGAAATCCCAATCCCTCAGAGCTACACGCTCCAGGGATCTAAACCTTGTCATCACAATAAACAAAACATGCTGGAGGGATAGGCTCCTGACCCAGAGACTCCCCAGACTCTGGAATAGATTACCCATACATGTCAAGCAGAGTGCCTCTTTGGACCTCTTCAAGAGGAACCTTGACGATTGGATGGGAGAAAGGAAATTCTCCCCAGGGATCACGTCAGTCGCCCTGCTAGACAGGGGTCCAGGAAAGTAAATAATGTGGGAAGAAATAGCCAGGGAATTGTTATGGCTAGGCTTGTATAGGCCCTAGGGCTGATAGCCTAGTACCAACCTATGAACCTATGAACCTAAGAATTATATCCATTCTCCTTTAAAGAATTAATAATAAAATCAATGTTATTAAATACATACATTTAAAAAGACATTACAACTTGATCAATATAAATACACTGAACACTTTACATAAATAATTTAAATAATATGTTATATATTTATACATATACATATATATATATATATATATATATATATATATATATATATTTGAACTTATAATCCAAAAGTGATTGCTCTTGTTTTTAATATAGGCAATAAAGCAACATTTTCATTTAAATCCGGTGGACACATAGTGTTGAGTCTAAGTTGCCATTTGATTTCTAAATTTTCTACTTTCAACTTAGAGTCTCCACCTCTCTCACTTGGGATTACCCTATCTATAACAAAAAAATATTTTTTTCAAATTTGTGTATAAAGTACTATGTATATAAAGTGCATTATGCTGAGTTTTGATTCTGATTGCTCTCACATGTTCAGAAATCATATCCTTTAGTTTTTGTGTGGTCATTCTCACATAATAACTTTTACAACTTGTGCACATTGCAATGTATATTAACATTGTAGTGTTGCAACTGCATCTACCAGGACAGGATAAAGTTCTATCATACCCTGTAACAGAAACATAAGGTCCATCATTAATGAATTTGCAAAATTTCCATGCACCATACTTATACATTAATGATACCTGTTTGTTGGTAGGCCTTTCCTTCGAAACTAAGGAAGTTGTTAAGTAAGACCAATTCCATTTAGTCCACTAATACATTTATTCTAGTTTTGTTAACCCCATGTTCTCTCAATAGACTTTCTCGAAAGAAAGCTAGTCCCTCTTTGTGTGTTATTGTAGAAAATAAATGAATAACATCTATAGTGAGAAATGAAAAAGTACCAGTAGTTGCAAAATCCAAAAGTCTCTCTAAACAAGCCATGGATCTTTAAGAGTATGTGGTATTCCCTCTCTTAACTTCTTAGTCTTGTGATCCATAAATGCTTAGAGTGGCTCAGTTTTTGAGACCCTCACTGCCCACAATAGGTCTAAATGGTGGATTAGGTAAGCATTTGTGATTGTGGGGATACTAAAGACACTGGCATAATGGGGTGTTTGACAGAAAGGTATTTCAACTCATCTTCATTAATGGCACCCTGAAATAATGCACCCAATAAATACAGGTCAATTTTGGAATATGCCACATTAATTTCATTTTTTGTCACCCTACAATAGATTGAGCTATCACTCAGTATCTCATACATTTTAAATACATAGTCGTAGTGGGACATAACCACGATGCCCCCACTCTTTTCTGGCTTCATGATACGTATATTGTTGTCAAGTGCCAATTCATACAAAATCTTTCTCTCATTTCTACTTAAGTTGTCATTCACTGTCTTGAAATCTTTACATATTTTCCTTATTTCATATTCACACAGTTTTTCAAACAATGCTACAGCAACATTGTAGGTATAAATATACTTTTTCTCTGTAATCCAGTATTTGCTCTGTTATTATTTTGACCAGAAAAAATAGTTTCAAGTTTAGTTGTCTAGTAAATAACTTCAAATTAATAAGAACATCTGCCACATCTAATGGAAAATTAGGTACAAAAGTGATACCTTTGCTAAACAACATATGATGGTATTCATCAAAATCAAAGCACTGTATTGTAAATAGTAAAGTTGTCCTTACTAAACAGTTCACAATTTCCTGTCATGTCTAATAAAGTGTCATTACTAAATTCAATAGAACCACTGTCATTACTGCGAACAAAAGTCTCAAACACGAATGTGTTTAATTCACCCCCCCCCCCCCGGTGCCTGTTGTTGTAATTCAATTGTTGCTGTAATATGTCCTGTTGTAGGGGCCAGTGTTCTGCTGGTGATACTGTGGTGGACCACCTTTTCCCAAGATCTACAAATGCTTACATAATCCACCATTTAGACCTATTGTGGCAGCGACGGGCTCGAAAACTGAGCCACTAGCAGCATTTGTGAATCACAAGACTAAGAAGTTAATAGAAGGAATACCACATATTCTTAAAGAATCATGGCATTGTTTAGAGAGACTTAGGGATGTTACAACTACTGGTACTTTTTCATTTCTCACTATAGATGTTATTAATTTATTTTCTACAATACCACACAAAGTGGGACTAGCTTTCTTTCGAGAAAGTCTATTGAAAGAACATGAGGTTGGCAAAACTGGGAACATGAGCCAAAAAGTATTATAGAAAATGACGATGTTTATATCACATGGGATCACCATTACCAACAGATAAAAGAATAGATGTGAGAAAACCAGATATAGTATTCCATGAAAAGAAGACGTGCTGCACCCAGTGATTACAGTCTCTTACGTATAGAGAGACACAAAGTCATAAAATACCAAGATTTGCAGGCAGAAATGAGGGTACTGTGGAAGAAAGATACTAAGCCAGTTCCAATAGAAGTAGGAACAATTGGTTTACAAAAAGAATTTACAGTTGTATTTAGAGATGCTGCTGACACATGTAACTCCATATGAATTACAGAGTCAGTTCTGGGCACATTCGGGTTCTGCAAAGAACACTTTTGGCTAATATCAAAGAATGAACCAATACTAATTTCATGAACTTTAATCATACTTTGACTTAGGAATGGGGTCCATTCTCTTCATGGTATTTTAAAGCTAAAAGACTTGGAGAAATTAAACTGAGAAAACCCATTTAACAATGAAGTAACAACTGAAATTGTATCAAAAAACAACAAAGAAGGTAATTGTGGACTATATTAACCAATGATGCTTTCACAGTACATTTTTAAATACTGCAGCTCTTCAGTGAAGTGGAGCAAAGAAGTCCTGAGTGCACTGCAGATGCTCCAGAAATGACTAGCTGCCCATGCTAAAGGAGAAAGAGTTCCTGAGGAAACATCTGAGTGAGTGGTTGATACCTGCTCACCCACTTGAGGTGTTGTGGCTGCTATTGTCCTAATTTTCTACCCAGAAGAGATGCCTGGTATAACACAAGTATGCAAAGAGCAACTAGGGCATAATGGGGCATACATTCCAGACAACACATACAGTAACCAGACTCAGTCATGCCTGGTGACATGCATGGCTGGGAGGATGGCATTGTGGATCACACCAGCTTGTTCCTGCAGGAGATAGGTACTAGTTCTTTAGATGGCTGCATGAATTATTCCAGTCACTACTTCTTACCTGAATGTAAATGTGTAGCACATTTGGGAATTGCAGACCCGATAGGTGTCATGTAGTGGGGATAAAAAAAATAAAAAAGAATGATGAAATGCTAGCTATTATGTAATTTGTACCAGATGCCTCCAGTAAAAACAACGATGTAAGGGGAAAAAACAGTAAAGAAAGTAACAATGCTAACCATTTGGTTACAGAAACTTCACAGTTAAAAAATAAAATCAGCAAACTGGAGGTAATAAACAATGACACTTAAATAAGAAACAGATGAACAACATAATGTTGGGTTAGGTGAAACACCACAAACTTACTTTAACAGAGCAGTTCTTCATTATCTGTAGAAATGATTGAATAGTAAATATCAAGACATATCTGTAGATATTAGACTAATATTTTGTATAATGAAAAAGAAGTAAAAACAAATCATAGGAAGATACGTGCATGTAAACAGGCTGACTTTTTTTTAATCAAACACTTGTTTATTACATTTATTACATTTTAAAAATGTATATATGGTCAAAAAACTAAAATAAGGATTTGGTTGCGGGGTATCTCACTAGCAAACAATTAGAAGCTTTCAATATAAATTAAATTACAAAGAAACAAGCAAACAGTCATTCACTCAATAAGGGTTTCATTAGCAAGCCATGGTCTGGCAGCATTAATAGAAAGATTCAAAGTGGAGATTTTGTTTTCCATATTTTTTCAGACTGATTTCTAAGAGCATTGTAGAAAAATACATATTACAGATGCTAGCAGATAAAAGAGATTCTACTTTTATAGTTTATATGATAATTAGATAATAAAATACAAATAGGCTTGAAAACAAATCTGAGTAAATGTGAAGCATGGGTTTACAACTTTATTTGATATTCTACTAGATATTGACCCCTTTAAGGTGTATCACTTTTCATTATGTTTATAGTTAATTTAGGAAAAAATAGACAGGCACAGGCTCTATAAAAATAAATGATATAGGGCATAATGCAGTCTTACCTTTCAACTGAAACAGGACACCACCTGCACAAAAGTTACAGGTTGAATAAAAACAAATAAGCTGTTCTGGCCACATCATCAAAACACACCTGACAATACAGAAATATATATATATATATATATATATATATATTGGTAGCTATATCATATACATATATACATATGTACACACACAACATACACACTCACAAACATATATAAAATACTTGTTTATTACCTTTATCACAGTTTAGAAAAGTGCTACAAGATATAAAAAATAAAATAAGGATTTATTTGTAGGGCACTAAGTTAGTCAGCCATATAGCTTCCTAGATAACTGAAATTACAAAGAGACAAATTCACAATGTTTGTAATGCTAAATGTTATGCTCATCTGAATTGAGAACTTACTACTCATTTTATCTAATTTTTGTGGAGGTGGTTTATGTGTGCAGATTAAAGAGTAGGATCACATGACAGAAAAAGAAGGGCCGGTTTCTTTTATTACCCACCATAAATCCTTAGTTACCTCCTTACTAACATGCCCCCTACCCCCATATAGACACCCAAGGTACTTACTGACCCAAATGTTTTAGGGTGCACAGCTTGGCTATAAGGGCCCTAGTGGTCATTAGCCTAGTAATAACCTATGAACCTATGAATAAATAGTTATATGCTGGCTATAGGGAGCTTTAGGGAATGCATGTAATAAGAATTATCTGTCTGTTTATGAATCATCAGCAAAATTTGAAATCTTAGATTTTTACTTATTAACATTAGATAACAGTTATACTTTTCACTGAAGATTTCAGACACTAGGCAGGATTCACAAAGCCTCTGTGTAAGAGTTATAACTCTTACACGGAGGCTGCAGTTAA
>NC_056728.1:1503192246-1503197246 GCF_019279795.1 Protopterus annectens
AAACATTTACGGGGGTTTTAAAAAAAAGGTTTTAATTTAATTTTATAACATCTCTTCACTTTATACACTGATGGTCTGTCAGGGCATGTGTTGTGTAGTGTGTTTATTCACATTTCCATGGCCTCTCTAGGTGGCTGTTTACTTTCAGCCATTCTAGTCTTCTCTGGGGGCGTTGTAAACGCATTGCAGGGCTTCTAGCTTCTACAGACACGCCCCCCTACTCTCTTACAAGGACCTGTAAGAGTTACTAGTGTGATTCAGCATGCCTCATGCACCTCATGCATAATATGCATGACATGCTGACATCACACCGCGACTACTCCTGGTAAGGTAAGAATTATAACTCTTACACGGAGGCTTCCTGAATCTGGCCCATAATTACTGTGGTTAGTAATCAGCTTGGACTACAATTACAGAATGCAAAGCATGATTTCATTACTTCTAAAGTAGAGCTGCATGACAGCAGACTAAAAATATGAGACTACTTCTACCAGAAAAAAACAATAAACCACAGACAGTATGACATTATACACAGCTCGTACATCCACCCAATTACTGAAAAAATGTCAAAGATTACCTTAAAACAAATGAGAATATATATATATATATATATATATATATATATATATATATATATATATATGGATCTAGGACTTTTGATCGAAAAATCAAACATCTGAATCCATAACCACCAAACACACTTTAACAAAAGCGCTTTCATAGAAAAAGCGCTTTCGTTAAAGTGTGTTAAAAAAAAACAAAACACTACATTTACGTTTCTGCAGAGGGGGCTTCACCCCCCCCTGCACCCCCCTACGTTAATATTCTCCCGCCGCGACCGCACTACAGTGGGGAAAAGGGAATTTTACCTTATTTGCACCGTAGTACGACCTTGGCAACAGGCATACTTACGTGAAAGTGCTTCTTCGGTGAAAAGCACTTTCACGTAGTATCTCTCGTCCTTAATGGATTTGGATGTTTGATCTTTCAATCAAACATCATAGATCCATATATATATATATTTATATATATATATATATATATATATATATATACTGTATATATATATATATATATATATATATATATATATATATATATATATGTATATATATATATACTGTATATATATATATATATATATATATATATATATATATATATATATATATATATATATAGATAGATAGATAGGTCCCCTTTGTATAAATGAAATACCCCTTACCCAACTTTCATAACATCAAGCCGAGAACACCAAAAGTCCACAACACCAACTGCTCGGAACACCGACTGTAACTAAAGGTAAGTAACTGTTTGGGCAGCATGTTGACCTTTTCCCCTGACCTCCACGGTAGTGTGATCTCACAGTTAGTATATTTAATTAGAGGGGTGTCAGAGTTAGTATATTTAATTAGGGAGGGTGTGGGGGACACAACCCCCCACATAGGGTGGTGTGGGGATGAAGCCCCCCATGTGGGTGTATTTTCTTTGCTTCTGTTTCGGTTTGTTTGTTGGGTTGTCCAAGGGGTTACTTACCTTTTGTTAAATGTCAGTGTTCCTAGCGTTGTTGTGGACTTTCGGTGTTCTTGGTTCGATGCTATGAAAGTCAGGTAAGTGGGATTTTGTTTATATGAAGAAGACCTATAGATATAGATATATATATATATATATATATATATATATATATATATATATATATATATATATACATATATATATATATATATATATATATATATATATGGGTCCTCTTCAAATTACCAAAGCGTCAGTTCATACGACAGCGGAAGAGGCATTGAAAGGACCGACAATGCAGTTGACCGACATGCTGAAATCCCGACAGCTGGAAGACCGATAAGGGAGCGTAAGCGACTTGGTAAGTATGCGATAGTGAGGGATTTTGGATTAGGGAGCGACAGGTAAGTGTGCAATAGTGAGGGGATTTAGGGTTAGGGTGTTACGTGAAAGGTGAGTGTGTAGTGTCGGAGTTAGGGTTTGGGTAATGTAAGTGTGTGTTAGTGACGGGTTTATGTTTTAGGGTGGGTTAAGTAAGTTAGAATAGGGTGCAGGTAATGCGTGTCTGGTACTGTCGGACCTTAGGGTTGGGGTGGTTAAGTGAGTTAGGGTTAGGGTGCAGGTAGCCTAGGTGTGCGCTACTGTCGGACCTTATGCTTACCGTTTGTGTTATGGCTAGTGGATATGTAATGTAGTGTAATGTGTTGTTTACGTTTAGTGTGTCGGTGTAATGGTGTTGTTGATTGTTTTGCGTTGTCGATTGTGTGTTGTCAGTTATTTGGTGTCGGTGGTTTGTGTGTGTGAACTGGCGTGTCGGTGTTCTAAAGTAGACCCATATATATATATATATATATATATATATATATATATATATATATATATATATTATATATGCATTAGACCCATATATATATAAATATATATGTCTGTTTAAAACATTCACATTTGAAATACATATAACAATAATATTATTAATGTTAATTCAAAATAATATTAATGTTTACAATTTTAAATATTGATTTTAAAAACAAGTTAAAAATGTTATCAATTAAATTAATCATATTTACAAATTAAATAAAATGTTAAATTAACATTTACATATTAAAACGTTAAATAATATATTAAATTCCTATGAAAAAATAATGATTGAAATATTAAGCAATGAAATGCATTTATAAAATTTAAAAAAACATGTCTTTATATAATAGGGGTCAAATGGTCTGGGATCAAATCATCTGGGGTCAAACTGTCCACTATCTATTTCATGGACAATAAATGTAAATTTAAATATTAATGTGTATAAAATTGCATTGGGGTCAAATCATCTGGGGTAAAACTGTCCTGCTTTCATCCCAAAACTGTAGACCAATTACTTGCCTTCCAATGATGTGCAAATTATATACTGGAATTGATGAAGACAGAGTTTATGGTCATTTGGAAGAAAACTCAATCATAATAATAGAACAAAAGGGTAAGAAAAGAAAGTCATATAGTCATAATGGAGAATTGTAAAAATGGGAAGAATCTCAGTATAGCATGGATACATTGCAAAACACATTTAACAGTATCACACATTCATGGGCAAAGGAACAGATGTATATTATACACCCTACATTGATCATTTACATCACAGTGAACATGAAGCAGTTGCAGATCACTTTGCAGCTAAGCCATGAAAAAGTACAATTTATTATCATGGGGATAAAAATTCAAGGGGGATATTCTAGAATAATTCTTTGCCACAGCTGCTCTTTTATTTTGCATTTAACCCATTAAGCTGTATAGTTAATATATTAGGTTATGGTTACAGTTTGGATCCAGAAAAAGAACAAATATGACTCATATTTTTGTGGATGATTTAAAACTGTATAGTTTATCAGGTGAGCTAAAAGCACAAGTGGAAATGGTCAAAACTTTTTCATATGATATAAGGATGTCATTTGGTCTTGAAAAATGCACAGAAGCAACATTTAAAGCAGGAAAACTGCAGCACCAAGAAATTACAGTCTGGGACAGGAATGGGATGTAAAGGAACTTGAGCAGGAGGGACTGTATACATATTTGGGAATTGATGGAGTGACAATAAACCATGAACTAATGTGAACAAAACTCAGTAAAGAATATTTTAGAAGACTGAATTAATACTGAAAATAGCTCTGACATCTAGGAACAAAGTCCAAACTATAAATTAATTTCCTCTTCTGTTTTAACTTACAGCTTTGGGGTGATTGACTGGCCCTAAAAGGTATTGCATCAGCTGAACAGGAAAACAAGAAAAATGTTTCATGTTTATCAAATGATATATAAAAAAAGTGTAAACCAAGATTATATGCTCCTCATTCTGAAGGAGGTATAGGCCTGATCGAAACTGATTACATGAATCGATCTACAATCATCGGATTGCATACATATCTGCTGACCTCACCAGAGCCAAACATAGTGAAAATAGTGAAAATTTTAAAACATGAAGAGAACAAGTTTAAGATGACTTTCTTGCTTTATTTAGCAGAAGCATATTGGTGTCAAGCAGGAATGGAAGTGTTTTGTTTAATTGTTATAGTTTCCTGTAAATGTGGCTATTTTATTATAACATTGCTCAAGTTTGGACAGTTGTGAGACTTCAAATTTAGTAAAGATTGGGGTAACATACTGGAGAGATGGCATTAAGAAAGTAGAGGCTATACATCTTCTGAATATATCAGTAAGGTAGGTTTTATTGCATAATCTCTCCACATCTTTTGGGTTTCTAATACCATATCAGGAATGGACCACCCATGACAGGAATGGACCCCATTCCTAAGTCAAAATATGATTAAAGTTTGTGAAGTTAGTACTGTTTCAGTCTCTGACTTTAGCCAAAATTACTCTTCACAGCATCTGCAATGTGACTAGAACTGACTCCTGCAATTCATATGGAGTTACATATATTGGTAACACGTCTAAATATAACTGTAAATTCTTCTTTATGAGACCCATTTCTTTTATTACTATTGAAATTGTCTAGGTATCCTTCTTGCAAATTGCCCTCATTTCTGCCTGCAAATCCTGGTAATTTATAACTTTGTGTCTCTCTGTACATAAGATATTGTAATCAGTGTTGTAGGCATTTCAGTGATCAATGGGGCTTTTGTCTTCTTTGTGTGGACTACTGTATATGGTTTTCTTGCACTTATTTTTTGAACTGTTGATAATGTGTAATCCTGTGTGATATAAACTTTATCATTCTCTGTAATGCTTTGTGGCTCATATTTATAATGTTTCTCAACTGATTTAATATTGTAATGTTTGCACAAGCCCCAGTGCAACAGTTTTGCCACATTATTATGCCTTTCAGAATATAGACCCTCTGCCATTAGTGTATCACACCCAGTAACAAGATGTATGACTGTTCAACATCAACTAATATACAAGTATATTTTATACTGTAATACTTGCTTCTAGTTTCACATGGATTCAGTCTGAAATGTATCTACATTTGTTGATGT
>NC_056728.1:1503212197-1503232995 GCF_019279795.1 Protopterus annectens
CTTTTTCCTCTGTACATGTTTTTGCGCGGCAAGTGGAAAATAGAGGAATGATAACATCTACTGGTAAACCAATTAACCATCGCGCAATTTATTTTAGACTTGTTAGACTCTATTCAGTTACCTCAGAAAGTATCTATTTGCAAAATGCATAGCTCATACCAAGCAACAGGATAGAATTTCAAAAGGTAATGTGAGGTGGCTGATACAGCTGCAAAAACAAGCAGCTTCAGCTTCAGAAGTATTTCTTTTGGTGCAGGAATTACAACCATCTGAGATTTTAGACTTAGAAATGTTAAAAACAATGCAGACACTTACTACAAATGTAGAAAAAACAAAAGTGGGATAAAAGCGAGGAGCAATCCTTGAGAAGGGGACTGTACATCTCCAAAGAGAAGAAACCCGATTTTGCCATCTAACTTGTTTAGATATGCAGCTTTTGTTGAGTTTCCATAGGCAGAAAAGCTATGTCTCAACAGGGGGGATGGTACAGTTAGTGAATCGAGTGTTTACAATGTATGGATTTACAAACAACACAAATATTTTTTGTGCAGCATGCCATGTTTGTAACAAGTATCATGCACAAGGGGCATTGAAACCTAAGCAAGGAAGTTTCCCTACACAACCGTATCCGTTCCTAACTATTTGTATGGATTTTATAGAGCTGAACAAATGCGAAAATAAGAAGTACTGCCTTGTCATTATAGATATGTTTTCCAAATGGGTGGAAGCTTTTCCAACTAAAAATCCAGATGCAGCTACTGTTGCAAAAGTCCTCGTTAAAGAAATTATTCCTAGATTTGGCATACCGGAAAAGATTTATAGTGACAATGGCACACACTTTGTAAATCAAACTATACAACAATCTAGTCAAGAGCCGTTATTTCGATTTCTCTGAAAAATCATTGCGCATACCAACCCCAATCTGCAGGATTAGTAGAGAGGCATAATTGGGTTTTGAAAAATAAGCTTAGAAAATTGATTAGTGAGACACAAAATAACTGGGTGCACTGTTTACCTCTGGCACTGTTGAGCATGAGAACTGTTCTGAAATGCAAAGGGTTAACTCCTTTGAAATTTTGTTTGGGAGGGCATATTATACACCTCAATGGAAACCTCCCATGCCTGCAGAGCAGGAGGCTGACAGTTCACCTGCAGGGTATATGAGGCGATTTTTGAATAACAAACTTTTGCAGTTAAATTCTGTTTCAGATAAAGAGCAAACCAGACCATTGGAAGCAGCAGTAGCCCCAGGCGCATGGGTCTGGGTGAAGGTCGTGAAGAAAAAGAACTGGAGTTCTCCAAAGTGGGAAGGGCCGTACCAGGTACTACTGGCGACACCCACTGCAGTCAAGATCGCAGAGTGAGCATCCTGGATTCATTTGATACACTGTAAACTGAAACAAAAACATGGATGAGTGATGCAGCAAAAACCAATAAACGAATAATCACCACACACCAAGAAGGATAGCCTCACTTTGTTAGATGCACTCCGTTTAATGCTCTCCGTTACAGCACAAGAACCACATTAACGCTGACAAACTGTGATAAAACGTTTTCGTCGTGAACTTCATCAGAAAAAACTATATCACACACATCCCCCTTATATATATATGCACATAAATTACTTGATAATCCAATAGAAAGACTTAATTAATTGGGAACACATTGACCTCTCCATTTTTAAAAAACATATTTCTTAAGGTGTGATAGTGTTGAATTAAAACTGATTAGTTATACACTAGTTAAAACAAACTGATATTTGTCAGACAGATATATCTATTAGGTATTAAAATACATCAATAAAAAATTAAGACCATTTAAAAACTTTGTAAAAATGAAAAATAAATATTAAACTAAGTAGCAAGTGTTGTACTTTATCACCACCTTGTGGCCAAAATATAAATATAAAGTAACAACCAAGATGAACCTATCTAAATCTAAAGTGCAAATATATACATTTACTACTTGCTAACACTAGAAGGTTTTGATGTAAAACAGACAAGTTGTTGCAGAGAAATAGTGTATTAACAAGTAAGGGTATATGTCAAGAAAAAAATCAATCAATCAAAACATTGGAAAAGTATTGATATAGGGGAAGATTGTTATTTAAATATTAATAATAGATGAATGAAAAAAGGTTAAGTACAAGAAGTTAACATGAAACATTACTATTTGCAACTTATTTACAACTTTGCAGATCTCAATTTCAGTACTGGCGCTAGAGAGATCATGTCGTTGAGGCCTGGTACTCTGTTAGCTTCTAATGTTAGTTGTCAGTACAATTCTATATATTCGACCAGCGTCTCCCACATGCCACCCCTGGGGTCTGATGGAACAACCTCAAGTACAAAAAACTGAAAACCGCCAGTTTTACATGTCGTACTGTGTTTGTATAATGCATTTTTTTCATTTTTGTTTTTAATCTCATATAAGTGTTCGTATATCCTTTGTTTTAATTGTCTCTCACTTTTGCCCACATAGAAGGATAAACATTCCTTACAAGTAGCTAAATAGATTATCCCTTTAGTGTTGCAATTTACATATGTGTTTAACAGTACGTTCCTGTTTCTAGTTTCTATATAATAAGAGCTCCCAGTAATAAGGTGGGTGCAGTATTTGCATCTTCCACACTTGTACAAACCTTTCTTTTCCCTAGTAGACCTCCCCTGGTGAGATTTGTTAGAGCCTCTTTCTAAGAAATTTTTGATAGTTTTTCCCTTACGGTAAATGGGTGTCAAGGGCTCATCAAAAGTGTGTTTCAGGTCTGAAATATTGGAGAATTTTGTCCATTCCCTGTTCATAACTCTCCTAACTACACCAGATTGACCATCATAAGTGGTCACAAACCCTGAGTTGAAATTCTTTGTGATATCAGTGATCGAACTTGTATCTTTTCCTATTTCAAGCGATGTTTTCCCTAAGACTGGCGAAAATCTTCCCAACCTTTCATCTGATACCTCCTTCAAAATTGTATCAAATAAGTCACTTGGGTAACCTCTATTCAAGAAAAACCCTGTTTTAGTTTTCAGTTTGTTTTAACTAGTGTATAACTAATCAGTTTTAATTCAACACTATTACACCTTAAGAAATATGTTTTTAAAAATGGAGATGTCAATATGTTCCCAATTAATTAAGTCTTTCTATTGGATTATCAAGTAATTTATGTGTGTATATATATATATATATATAAGGGGGATGTGTGTGATATACTTGTTTTTTCTGATGAAGTTCATGACGAAAACATTTTATCACAGTTTGTCAGCGTTAATGTGGTTCTTGTGCTGTAACGGAGAGCATTAAATGGAGTGCATCTAACGGAGTGAGGCTATCCTTCTTGGTGTGTGGTGATTATTTGTTTATTGGTTTTTGCTGCATCACTCATCCACTTTTTTGTTTCTGTGTTCCCTTTTTGGATTACCTCATTGGATATGGCCTCGGGTTCTACTCAGAAGAGTACTGAGACTGGTGAGCTTCGGAAGCTCATCGGACAACTTACGCAGCTAGTAGGTCTACTTACTCCTGTGAGCCAATCCATGGCCACGCTTCTTTCGTCTTTTCCAGGATTTTGTAACCAGGAAGCTGCTAAGAGAAATCAGACACGCGAAAGCAGGGCAGCTAGCACTGCTGAACACGAACGAGAGGATTTACATTCAAACAATGCATCCATTGACAGTTTAGATGGTTTTCCACACATCACCTTAATTAACGAAGCAGATGGGCATTTACCTAAGCGGCAGAGAGTGACAAATAAATGATTGAATCCAGGAATAGACTCGACTAATGGATTTGGTGCAACAGGTACTGGCAGACATTTGTCTGACATTTTAAAAACCAAGTTCGAATTTGGAAGGAAACTTTCCAACTCAGTTTCCAATAGCAGTTACATTGGTATGTTGAGTGACTTAGATTACTATTTACACAAGTATAAAATGTTGGACATTGACAACTCTTATTTAAAACATTGTTTAGACTTGAATATTGTGCCGAAAGGCTTGAGAGTGTGCAAGTACCCTAACAATGTTGTTGACAGTACCAAGTTTCACCAAGATTTACAAAAAGCATTTGACCAATGTGGCTTTGACATTATGAAAGCTATTATTAAGAATAATGCAGGGGAAATGGAGAAATTGTATGAAAAGATTGACAGGGTTAACAAAGCTATTACCAGTGACCTATTGTTTAAAGTTGAGGAGCATAAAAACAAATATCAAAAGTTATTAAAGAATATAGAATTTAAATGTTTAGAAGTACAAAATAGGAAGGTAGGGAAGATTGAGAGGGATACCAAGGAATACAAAAACAAAACACAATACCCCAAGCCCAAGAGTTGGGCTAATGAACGAAGGGCATATTGGGGTAAAGAACATTATGAGGGTGAGATGGGAGATGTGGTCTTTTTACACGAACATGAGATAGGGGAACCTGAATTCCCTCCACTTAGGAGATCAGAGAGAATTATGGAGAAGGAATCAGTAACATATAATTAAAAAACTACAAGGGTACGGGTTGGGGACCTCAGGTGAGGAACAAAAAGAGATGGAATTAATTGATTCCATCACACAGGAAGGTAGTAAATGGACCTACAGAGACTATAATGTGTTCAACTACTCTGACATTACCGTAGACAAAAACCTCTTCAATCTGTTTTCCAAAGGCTTTGGGTTTATACCAAAGCTGAGGAAAAACATTTTTAGACTATTATTAATAGACTTGAAAATGTTTTTAAGAAAGAAAAACTTGGAAATAATCTTTAACGGAAAGACAAGTAATTTGAATCACAATAGCCTTGTACGGCCCAGTACATTCAATCCACCTTTACACCCCCAATTAAGGAACTTTGAGTTACTGGTGGAAAAAGAATTAAGGGCAGAACTGAAACAAGATTTTGTGCACCCTAATTTGAGTAAACAGGAAAATCAAATTCTCAGAGACCTAAGTAAAAATGAGAATTTAAGAGTTATGAAACCGGATAAAGGAGGCGGTGTGGTACTGATGGAATATATCTTGTATGAAGGGAAAATGATGGATATATTGAATGACACAAACAAATATTCCAGAATCTCCAAAAATGAAATTAATATAGCCTATAAGAACATCCAGGTGGCTTTAAATGATTTACTTATAGAAGGACTAATCGACATCAAAACTTACAAATATTTGCATGTGGAAAAACCCAAGGTTCCTTCCATTTTTGGGATTCCCAAGGTGCACAAGGACATCAATGATCCTCCGCTTCGAGCTATTGTTTCAGCTGAAGGATCGGTCACAGCACCTTTAGCAAGGTTTGTGGATGTTAAAGTGAAAGGGCTGATCTTGAAAGACTTGTGGGATTTTTTGAGGAAACTTAAACCTGATTTATTTGACGATGAGATGTCTTTTGGAACCCTGGATGTCGTAGATTTATTCACCAGTATTCCACATGATGTGGGCATGGAGTGGTTTGAAGAGATGCTGAGTGGTTACAAAGACATTACTCAGAACGAGTTTAGAACTACCTTGGTCTTGATGGAAATGGTACCCAAAAACAATTTCATTTTTTTCCAAGGGGAATATTTTAAACAGGAAAAGGGAGTGGCTATGGGGGCACACTGCGCCCCCACGTATGCTAACATTGTTATGGCCTACTGGGAAAATAAATATTTGTTAAATTCCCCTTACCAAGGGCTTTGGTCATTGTACGGGAGATTTTTGGACGATCTTTGTTTTCTATGGATAGGTAACCAAATCCAATTTGAAGAATTTGTTGATTTTCTCAAGGGAACAACAGAATTCTTTGACTTCACTCACAAATTTAACAAAAAAGAGCTCATTTACTTGGATGTCAATATACAAAAAGACAAAGGACACTTTGTATCCAGAATTCATAGGAAAGAAACCTTCTCAAACTCCTACCTTCATTTTTCCAGTTCTCACCCACTACACCAGAAGAAAGGTGTTTTGAAAGGACAACTCATTAGAATGTGTAGAATGACTTCTGATGATCAAATTTTTGTCAGTGAAGTCAATACACTGAAAGGGTTTTTCTTGAATAGAGGTTACCCAAGTGACTTATTTGATACAATTTTGAAGGAGGTATCAGATGAAAGGTTGGGAAGATTTTCGCCAATCTTAGAGAAAACATCGCTTGAAATAGGAAAAGATACCAGTTCGAACACTGATATCACAAAGAATTTCAACTCAGGGTTTGTGACCACTTATGATGGTCAATCTGGTGTAGTTAGGAGAGTTATGAACAGGGAATGGACAAAATTCTCCAATATTTCAGACCTGAAACACACTTTTGATGAGCCCTTGACACCCATTTACCATAAGGGAAAAACTATCAAAAATTTCTTAGAAAGAGGCTCTAACAAATCTCACCAGGGGAGGTCTACTAGGGAAAAGAAAGGTTTGTACAAGTGTGGAAGATGCAAATTAAACGGAGTGCATTTAACGGAGTGAGGCTATCCTTCTTGGTGCGTGGTAATTACACACTGTAAACTGGTTAAGAACTTTGAACTGGACAAAAACCTTGTTACTGTTGTACAACGAGAACAAAATGACCAGGTATAGAGTAAACTGAGATGCAGAACAACCTCAGAAAATTTGCATGATTATTCTGATAGCCATACTGATAACATTGATCTTTTTGTTGTGGCCTTTCCTTTTCCCAGCTACAAAAGTTGAACTTATCAAGCGTGATGCATTACTCATAGAGTGGCATCCAAACTTTAACACCAAGCAATTAAATATGTGTATGCTGAGACTTTTAATGTTTTGAACTGCTGGATTTGTGCAGCTATACCAACAGCATACGGGGGATTATTAATGACTGCTGTCCCCCTAGGGGTCAATGAGACCTGGGAAAACTTGATTTTTGATACTTCACCTGTGAAATCACAAGACAAAATAGCATTGTAACTACCTGTTACACAAAAAGGGATTGTATGTTTTTACAAGAATGACACTATTCAGGTGGGTTGGAGCAATTGTAATGTGACTGTTTCTTATAAATGTTATATTAAACCTAGTAAGACTAAAACTATTTGTGATACAAACTATGATGCATATTTTGCTAAGATGCATAAGAGTGTTGATGAGATACAACATAATCCTGTTCTTTTAAAGCAGCTTTCTATTATTGATAATAAAATGTTTCATGCAGGGCAAGCTTATATCAATACTAAAGTAGAGAATTGTTATTTTGTTTGTGGAAAAAAAGCATATAAATGGATACCTGAGAATTGGTCCGGCAGTTGTTTTTTGGGTTACCTGGTTCCGGCCATATGACACACTGCAGCTTTGCCTCAGGGAAAAATTCGAAAAGTCAGAGAGGTCAGCAGTAAACCTAGAAGTCCGATTAAGAGACCCGAAAATCCAGTAGGACGAATCGAAGCAGGATGGAGAAACCATAACTCCGTAAAAAACAAAGATAAACTGACACACATGGACTTGAGTGACACCATTATATCATGGGCAGGCATAGCCCCTGCATATGGCGCAGTGAAATCGATTTGGGAGCTGAGAAAACTGTCTAAACTTCTCGAAGTTATGAGCAACGCAACTTTTTCTGCTCTCGAATTAGTGACTGATGAACTGAATGCTATGAGAACTGTGGTGCTTCAGAACTGCATGGCTTTCAACTTCACCCTAGAGGCAAATAGGTGGTACGTGCACTTTAATCAAAGAAGAATGCTGTTCGTACATTCCTGACAACCAGCACGAAGAAACAACCATCTTGAGGTGATCCAGCATGTGTCGACCATGACCAAACCAGGCCCAAACCCTGTGACGGACTTTTTCCAGAATTTGTTAGGAGGGTGGGGTTCCATCCTACTGAACATCCTGATTGCCATTTGTGTGGGATTACTCCTATTAGGAGCATGCATTTGTTGTGGTATTCCCTGCATGAAAACGTTAATCAAAGAATTTATAGATATATCAGTTTCTGAGACTTTGTATCAAAGTACTGAAATTGAAGAATTGTTGAAATGTGAAACACTTTCATAAGTTTAAACTGAATAACTCTCTTAACTGCAAATCCTGAATGGAAGAGGCTAGGAGAAGAAGCAAACTGTTTATTCTTTTGAAAATAGAATTAAAAAGTATTAACGGGGGGAAATGTCAGAAAAATATGTATTAATGTGTGTGCTTAATGCTAATTAGAAACTAAATAAGTTAACACGTTTTTCATTCTATTTTATATGCACTATTTTATATACAGCTGAATTTCATATGAGACTAAAAGATGCTTTTGAAACCGCAGTGTGCTTTCTGAAACTTGCAAGATGCCCTCTGACCTAGTAATCGCTAGCACAGCAATATTCATGTTTATGCCTTTTGGAAATGTACTTGAGAAGCAGGTGATTATCTGCTAGGTCAGGAAGCAAAGAATGAACAATGCTATATTCTGTAAAGTAAAGATTTTAAACAATCAGCTCTGTTCGAAGTATGAGAGCACGCACAGCTGCAGAAAATAGAGATAACATAGACAAAGGACTGTTGAAGAAATGAACTGCAATCTGTACTTGCTTTGTGTTCAAATTAGCCATAGTACCTTGAATGATAACATTGCATATATCTAATGGGTGGTAGCCAAAGCCACGTTGTTTTTCTTAGGAAGTTTCTCACAAAAATTGATAGTACAAGCAGAAAATCATGAAAACAACTGCTATGTAATGATGATGTTAAAACTTGTGATTTACTACGTCAGCTTGGTAGGCAATGTCTTATTAGAAAATGTATAAAAATGCCTGCATTTTCTGATTCTAGTTAGACAAACTCTGTATTAGCACGTTTTTGTCTCCTTGCTGCAAAATTAAAGTGCCTTAACCTGAACCTACCGTGTATTGATCATTTTTAAAGTATATTTTTCCTTTGACAATGTTCAACCCTTCTGTTGGTCTAACATAACTTTTGACTGCATCATTCATGTAACTATTAAGTAATTCATCGTGTTTCTCCTTATCAGAACTCACACAACCTGACCCCATAGACTGCACATAATGTTTCCTAAGAAATGTTTGGGAAGAGATTAAGCTCTGTTGTATCTGGCTGTATATAATTTGTGAGCTGAGAGTAGTCCTGGTGATTGCACTTGAAACTTACCTTGTCCACAACTAACCCATTAGAATTGTTCCTAAATTCCCTTCCAAACATTTTGCATTTGGATCATTAAGTGAGAAATCCTAAGAGGTCCATTAAGCAGGATCCATATATTAGCTCCATGCTGCATTGTATAAAATGTCTGCAAAACACAAAACTTACTTGTTGAGACCACAAAATATACAATCTCAATGCCTAATCCACCAAACATATGAAAATATGTAAAGCATGTCGTCATATCTTTACTAGATGAGCAGGTGTCCACTCTTCTCCCATAGTCTTTTGCAGAAACCCTTATAAAATGCTGTTTAGTACTGCTCCTACACCTAAAACACTACTGCAAGGGAACAGAACAAATCTCTAACCTGTAAAAGGACTCAAGAGAAATGTGCTGCACAGCAAAATAAATCACCTGCCCTTAAAAGGACTTGAGGGAACTGTAACACACTGCAAAACAAATCTCTAGCCCTTTAATGGACTCAAGGGAAATGTGGCATACAGAAAACAAATTACCAGCCCTTAAAAAAACTGACTTCCCTATATGGATCACATGTATGTATGTATGTATATATGTATATATATACATAACTACAGGCAGCCTTGTGATTATCCTCAGTGGCTTGTGGAATCCTCTCTCAAAGATGGCCTTAGACAATCATATGGGTGCCTGTAGTTGTCATCCAATACTCATCAGTGGTGCCTTCACATTTTGGGAGGTTGTTGTATCATGTAGTGGCGCCATCCTTCTATTGTATAGTGTGTTTATGGCTGGTGTCCGGCGCCCAGGACATCTGCCTTTGGAGAATTGGGTCATGCTTTCATATGTGGCTTCATGATCCATGCATTCCTGAATGTGTCCACAGAATGACTCTATACAGGTATCTGCAGTCTGGTCCATATTTTCAACAGGCCTTGGGCCTTTGAAGGTTTCCACATCATTTATGAGGGGTGTGCACTTGCTTGACATGAGCTGTTGACAGGCGTGCCGCCCTCCAGACAGAGCAAGGGGAGGGTCACAGTCAGCTACCTGTTGGGACGTACCTCCCCGAACCACATGGAAAGAGACACAGAGGAGCTCTTACAGCACCCTCTCAAACTCAGGTCTCCCACACAGCCTTCATGCTGACACAGGAGAGTTTAGATTACTCTGCAAACACCATCATACTGGGTGATGCCAGCTACCCAAACATAGACTGTGAACATTACACAAGCCACAATACCCAAGCTCTAAGGTTCCCATTGATCGAACATTCTTTGGCTATGGAACAGGTAACCAACCTTCCCACAAGAGGGGCAGATATAGTAGAGCTGATCTTTACAAACATGAGTACAAACTGCTCACCACTGGGAGTATATCCCTCATTGTTGCAATCAAACCATATACTAATCACACTGGAGTTCTGGATCCCCCACATATGCAAACCACCAACACATCGATGTGTGTGTGTGTGGGAAATGTCCCTATTAGCAACCGTGACAGTATGGTACAGGATGCAGATCCCCCTTTTGAAACAGTGATTATGTCAGGACTGTATAACTATATCACCTATAGTAAAGTCCTCAAATAATTTGCATAGCGCGCTCCGCTAATGTGTCTTTCTTCAATGTCATAACGTAGTTAGGTAGGGGTTTGAATCCTGCAAAGGGAATGTATGTGTGTTAGTATGAGTGTGGTTTATGTGTGTGCACTATGCTGGGAGGGTTAACTGCCTTTTGCCAACTGGGAGAACACACTACAGGGTGCACATCCCTCCTCCTACACACAGATGATGTCAGCACCCTCTAAGTACAGCATTAGTAAGGATTTCTCCAACTACTGCAAATAGCACACTCTGCTAATGTGTCTGTTTCTACTGTCATTGCACAGTTAGGTATGGGTTTGAATCTTGCAAATGGAAAGTATGTGTTTTACTGTTGGTGGGGTTAGTGTGTGTGCACAATGATGGGGTGGGATGTGGCTTTTGCCACATGGGGCTATGCACTGCAGGGTGGTCATTACCCTTAACAAGCAGTGATGTTGATAGCACCCTATACAAACAAAACTACAAAACAGAAGGTGGTGGTACTGATAACACATGTAAGGTAACACTTCTTCAAGTAATGTCCACAAAACGGAGTAGGATAATCAAACAATTCTTTTATTCTATACAGACAACATGACAACAGACAACTAACTGCCAGTACTCAGTATAGTGTTACATGCTACTGTAACATGCACATGTACGCGAATATACCTAGATAGTGTTCTGAAGCCTGAATGTGGCAAGTGTGTGGATGTGGGATGTGTCTGTGTGTGCATTTCCATGGGAAACATGTTTGCTGTGGCAATCAGGGTACTACAGTACCTGATGCACATTACATCTTCCAACTGATGAGGTTGCCTGAACCCTGTGAGTACAGGTAGAGAAGGGGATGCCAGTAGTAAACAACATAGTGCACTTCTGAAATGTGTACTTGTCATGTATCAACAGCTACTCATGTAGGGTGATAAATAATGGGAATGGCAGGTGAGTGTGTGCATGTGTGTGGGTAGCAGGGTGTGTATAAATGCATGTGTGACAGAACAGATACATGTAGCTGAATCTACATAACAGCACAAGATGTGCATTGCCATAGTCAATGTTAGCATGTGATGGTGTGCAGCTGGTACACTTTGTTAAGTAGTATGGGTGCAGATAACAATTGAGGACATTCATACAGTTACTGCAGCAGGACTGCTGGGATATACACACATTTATACTGCAACAGTCAACAGTTACCAACATGTTACTACTTATACACATCTATGTAGTCACCCTGTGCATCAGCAACGTGTTTACCTTTACCTGCACCGATGTTGTAGTATGCAGGAGGTGGCACAGTGTCATCATATGCACAGGGTGTGGGTTAGGTATGCCCAAGCCGGCCACTGGTAACACCAATTGACATGTGTGTGTATGTGTGTTTGTGAGGGGCAGCAGTACAGGGTGGACCATTGTTGGTGCAGTGTGTGTGTGTATGTGTTTGCCCTAGGTGTTAGGTTTCCAGGTTTCTGCATGTGTGTAAGCATGCACACAGTCCCACATAATGGCTGCCATGTACAGGGTTTTGTGGACAGCCACAGACTGCACCTGTCAGGTCATCCAGATCAGTGTCTGTGGGCACGGACACGGTACCTGTGCCTGGCAGGGGTGCTACGGGCGTATCCGTACTAACCCAGACTGGGTACTGTCATCGGAAGCAGGGGTGTGTTGACTGGACACAGTTCCCTGTTGGGACTGTCCAGAGCCACGTGCACGTGGTCTCCTGGGGCGTCTGGATGACAGCACAGACCCAGCATTGCTGGGGCTGGTGCTGGCACTTGAGGCGCGCGAGTGGGCCCATTGTCGATCGCGCCACTGCCAGCTGGTGCTCTTGCTGGCATACGCCACGCCGACATCGCAAACACACACCATGGCCTGGCCCATGGACATCTGGTTGTGGAGCAGCTGTTCTATGCCCCCACAACGTCTGTCAATGACATCTGTGAAGTTACGGATAGCATTCGCAACATCATGCATGCCGTCTGTCATGGCTATGCGACATGCTCTCAGCTCCCTCAGACCCTGTCTGGTGTACCTTTCCATACGTGCCTGTGCCTGCATGACAGTTCTAAACATAGTGGAGGTTGACATACCTCCTTGGGCACGTCGGCCAGAGGCAGTACGGCCACGGATGCCCCATGAGAACCCATGGGCGACTGTCTGCGTGGTACCATTGGAGGCCTCTGCACATGGCTGCCTTGTGAGGATGCATGTACCACAGGTACCACATTACCCTGATCTATGCCCACTGCTGACTGTCCATCACCTAGGGACAATGGTGACAAAGGATGTAACGGCAGGATGACTGTGCGCATTGACGGGGTTGAAAGCTGTGTACTGTCAATTGGCTGACCAATGGCGGACCCAGACACACCTTCCTGCACCATTACAGACATTTCATCATCATCAGTACCTGGGGCACAACTGCAGGTCACCAGAGCAGCACCAGAACCTATGGGAGGAAAACATGGAACACAGATTACAGTCTCAATACATATTTGAAAGAGATGCACTTCAATACTAATGCACACATTCAGAAATGGACACATGCACTCATGGACACTAACACACATGCACACTTGGGCACAGGCACACTTGCACACATGCACACCCCACAGTAAACACACACATCAGTACCGTGTTACACTACTCAATTTACTACCTGTCAATTACAGTTATTGTGAACACAGTCACCAGCATGTCTACTACAGAGTTACACTACTCTTCCTAGTTTTATAAATTGTTTTACAGATAATTTTAAAAGACTCACCAGCATGTATGGCCTGCCTCATTGCTACATGGGAGGGACCTGGAAGTGTGAAGAGAGTAATGTCAGTGGGCACATGTGTGCCATTCATTTTGCACATGATACAGTACAGTAGTACACTAGTTCCCTTATACACATCAGCTGCACATCATGTCTGTATATATATCATGATGACAGATACATACCACATGCACACCTTATGCGTGCATGAAGTAACAGCGTACAGAACAGTCATATGTACATACCAGGAGTTAACTCTAATCTCACCCTTACCTCTCTTCAAACGTCAACTCAAACTGTACTTCCAAAACCACTGGCTTTGTTCTTCTTGGAGTCCAGGCTAACGTCCCTCTCCCTACCCTCTCTTCACCCTTAACCCCTCATTGTGCATAGAAACTAGCTTCTACCCTGTTTCTTTCACCTTGATGTCCTTCTATGCTCTGACCTACTTCTCCCATCCCTCCCACCTCCTCTTGACTGTCTTCCTTCTTTTCCTCACTTCCCTTCTTGACTCCTGCCTCTTCCATATCATTGTATCTGTCATACTCCTTCTACTTCTCTACCCTTCTGAGCCCTAACTATTATGTATATGGCTTTTGCCTTATTGCATAACCATTATGCTTTAGGTAGGATTGCTTTGAAACCAACGGTACATTGTGTATGACTCTAAACTGTTTGACTTCCTTACATGTATGTTGATTTAATTAACAGGCTGGTGTACAATTCTATTATGTTGGCTGTCTGTAATGACAACTTGTCTGTCTGCCTTTATTACGTTATGTGTGGAGCTTTTCTCCACAGGCCTCTACTGAAAATGAACTTATATCCAGCTAGACTATCTGGGTCAACAAATGTAAAAGTAATAACAACAAATGAATATGGCATCTTACCTGCACGCTGTCTTGCTGCTGTGTGGATCCAACCTCCATCAGGATGCATGATGGTTGCTGTTGTTCTGGGGCTGGATCCACAACACTTAGCAGTAGCCCCTCCTGTCTGGTGAGGGGGGGATGTGGCCACCCCACCTGTGGCAGCCTGTTGCCTGCGGATATCTGCAGCATGCTGGCGGACATTTCTTATCAAATCACTGCAGTGATGTCTCACCTGCTCATATGTACTATCATGCATGCCAACATCATTTATCCTGCTAACAAGGTTTTGCCACAGTGCAGACCTCTCCTGCTGATTCTGGGTGGTGCGTGAGAACAGGATGGCATAGTCACGCACCAGGCTCTGGTGGATCACGTCATCCTCTGCAGCAGAGTAGGCAGGATTCCGTTTAGGTGCCATGTCTATCTGGAAAGGTACACAAACAGGTTATCAGCATAGTATCTCAACAATACATGGTACACATTCTATACAGGTAGTGTTAACTTCTACTTATTACTGATTGGTTAAAACCTGATTACAGTGTAGCTATCATTCTATGTCATTTGTACTAAGTACTTGGCCTTCAGACCAGTTGTTTTACATTAGGGAGTTTGGTGGCAAGCACTGTGGTGGCAGGACACATCTTTCATCCATTGAAGTTGGGAACTGCTGATTGTGGGCCCAGTGTACAAGTGTATTACTTCTGGTATGGGCAGTTGGCCTTCAGGCCAGTTATTTAACATTAACGATGTTTGTGGTCTGCACTCATGTGTGACAATAGGCTGTACTCTGCCATTCATAGCTGGGGACATCTGGTTTCAGGTTTATAGTGCCTGCATATCTGAGCTGTATCTTACTGACATTGCTACACCTTGTTTGTTGTAGCAAACACTACATCCAGGCCTCCTGCATCTACCTTTGTTTATATGCTTGTTATCTGTTAGCTTGTTATTTCACTGGTATGCTACTTCCACATAGTACACATCTTTGCAACACATCTGTGACTCACTACTGTTATCTGCATTGCTTACTGTACGTACTTCCATGTTACACATGACAGCAAGTGACTGCTTGTCATTGTTGCATTTACTTCATTGTGACACATTGCACTTAGGTTACCTGGCATTTGCTCACTGACGCTTGCTCACTGACGCTTTTATATCAGTCAGCAGTTGTAGGTAATGTCAGTACACCCTCACTCCCCACTGGACCTTGTTTTCAATCATTAGTGATTACAGAGTTCACAATAGTATTCTAGCATGTCCAGAGGTCAGTTGTCAGTTCCCTCCTCAGTCCAGCTGGTGAGTGTGGTACTCCAGAGACAATGTTAGAACAGATGCATGTACACAGACAACCCCCTCCTCCTAACAACAAATTCAAACTCATGTGAGTGATGCAACCATATACCAGACTGGAGGCTAGGCTCTGTCTACTCAATACCGCCATAACCAGTCACGTGGCAAAGGGGATCACTCACTACACTTCCAGTCTCACGTAGACCTACCACAACAGCGGACCTAACACATGATCGCACATGATCATACTTGTAGGCTCGGACCACAGCTCTGCCTATGCAGCAGAGACCTCCTAAGCAGACATCTAGGCAACCACTACCACATAAACGAACATGTGCAACACATATCACACAAAGCCAATGTGCTGAACACTCACAGCCATTAACAGTTAACAACACACCTCATACACCTGTACTAGGTGCCTCTATCATCAGGCACACTCACATCACGTTCACCAGGCTTAACGAGGTGAGGGTCACGGTGTGCAGCCTGTCAGGCACTATGAACTGCCACATAACACAAACAGTCAGGTAACCCCAAGGCAGGTACAGGTATGACTCAGGCAATGTCCATGCTGCTGTGAATGGCCTGACACATTCCTCCCTGGACTACATGACATGAGACATTACAGAGCTCTCTGAGCACGTAGCCGAGACAGTTTGACCCTGACCTTGAGTAGCATCCTACCCTCACCTAGAACAATGCCACAATATCAAGGCACGATGATCCCTTCCAACAATTGACTGACATACTGGTGTCATTCACAGGTGTGCCAATGCCTGCCATCTTGGGGTGGTATGCTTTGCTAAGGACAGCTTGCACCTGTCACCACAGTCCTATTGACATTTGGCGGAGCCTCCTGCTACACCCATAGTGCCTGTATTAGGCAAGGCTCATAAGGCAAACCCACATCCATTTGTATCACAAAGGATGAGGAAGTAAGAGTGATGCTACTCAACACTAGGCGTCTAGACCCAAGGATGCACGCACCCAAAACCCTACCTAGCATTCTGGACATCGATATCTGTGCAGTAACATGAACCTGTTTCCAGTTTTCACGGGAGCACACCAGTACTACCACGTTATAGCTGTTACCATTCTTGTCGGCCACAACACTTGAACAAGGGAGCAAGTATCAGTATTCAATGCAGATTCCCACGCCTCCACATTGGTGGCACAGTACAACATAGGTGTTAGGCCATTGAGTACAGAAGACGTAGTTGGGGACCTGGGGAAGAAACATGGTAGCGGTCTGTCATTTGTCTACCACATGGCCAACGTGGATTGACAGACATGTTATATAGCCCAGCTAATCATGACTGATTCACATGTATGGCAGGGGAGGTCATTGTGCCTCTGTACTCATCCATCATCAGGCCTATAATTGCGTACAATGCACCTTTTGGGATGTACCTAACCAGACACCTACAGCAACTGGTACAGGACAACAGTACATCATCAAGGGGATGCAATGGCTCACACAGATGTCATATGCTGCCCAGGTAAAGTGAATCCAGCTGGACTCAGTGGCATACTGCCTGTTCAGAGGCAATCTGTGCATGCCATATACAGCCATGTCCTACCTAGCAGTAATGAACGTGATGCACCTCAGGCAATCAGAGTCCCATACAGCCACATGCTCAGGAGAGCTGGACCTCAGCACTGACATACATGGACATGCTGGAGGGCATATTCCTAACCGAGAGGCTCCTTCACTCTGTAATGAGCTCACACTACTGGTTAGGCAGAGTCCTCATTGACTCTCTTCCATAGGAATCTGGATGAGTGGATGGAGATCATAGTTGTACCCCAGGTATCACTTCTATGTCACTGTTAGACAGAGGCAAAGTATACTAAAGTCGGACAAGGGCATAGCAGCATAACTTGTGATTGGGTGGCAAAAGACAAACACATTCTACTAGGCTTACCAATGCCCTAGGGCAAATAGCCTAGTATGAACCTATGAACTGTTCATTCTCAACTGTTCGAGCTCATTACAGAGTGAAGGGAGCCTCTCAGTTAGGAATTTGCCCGTCCAGCATGGCCATGTATGTTCTATTCAGTCGCCATCAGCTTGCTCAGAGGTGACCTTTGCCCAACATACAAGGCCATGTCAAACCCAGATTTGATGAATATGCTTCACCTAAAAAACCTAGATCCATCAGAGCCACAAGGGCTGGAGACTTAAACCTCGACACGGCTATTAATAGGACATGCTGGAGGGATAGATTCATCACCCAAAGACTCCCTATGCTGTGGAACAAAATCACGGTATATGTGAGACAGAGCACCTCGCTGGCCTTGTTCAAGAGAAATCTTGACCAATGGATGGGAGATCGCAGATATACCCCAGGGATTACCTCCGTGTCACTGCTCGACAGAGGCACAGCAAAATAATGGGTATGGTTCCCCATACTAAAGGGGTGGCGTAAGCCACAAAACGATGGGCTAGGCTTGTAAATGCCCTCGGGCAGATAGCCTAGTATGAACCTATGAACATGTGTGTACTGCTATAGTACATCTGCCATATGTTGCATGTGTGTGTGTTGTGGGGGATGCACAGGTAATGGCCAGATACTTCTGCACAGGTGACACATCTGACACATTCTGGGTGTTCATCCATACATACTGGATGTGTGCTGCCATCCAACCCTGTGATGTGGACACACATTACTCAGCCTGGATATACATATCTGAACAACACCACAAGCACAGTACACTACCTTGCTATGTATGCATGTTATTACACAGTTATTCAGTAGTTATGACAGTGATGCTATCCATGCAGCCCACTGGGCCAGTGGAAGCCACAACACACACCGCCAGCACCTTTGCATATGCTTACCACAGACATCCCACATACTGCATGTACTGTGCACACAGTTATCTAACCCAGAACAACTGCACACCACTTACTAATCCTGTCCAGTGGACTACAGATACAGGCATATTGTATAACAATAGTAGGAGGCTACTGCAGCACAGGGCAGATTCACATGACGGAAGGCATCTGTTGTCTGCAGTGTTAAGATGCTTCACATTCACCAAATGCACAGATATTGCCAACATTGTTGCAGACAGTTTAGGTGCAGGTACCCCCATTGTCCTACACACGTGTTATTAGTTATCCCAGATGACTGTAACCTCCCTATCCTCTCACATGTCCAGGTGAGAGCCACCCTCATCATTGCAGAACACATATCATCACTGTTACGAAATGGTATCCCTGGATGTGTGCTACATTCACCCCTGGAGGACATAGCACCACATGACAGACTGATATTAATCCCTGGCCATACTACAGGATATGTACCTGAACAGTGCCATACATACACAGTGGTCCCACACCAATGAGGAGGAACCTCTACTGACCCTGGGAACTACTGCATCATATGCACAACTGGCCTTGTGTTCTAAGCTATGGAAGTGTTAGTTATGGCCCACATGTACAACAATATTACATATGTTTATATTTCATGACTATGTACACACAACCTATCTCATGGACATACCTATAGATAGTGAACTATGATACATTTGGAGGTGTCACAGTATACACAGGATTAACCTGCTACTTTGCATTACCTGTGTTTGTGGCAGCTGTTGGTGTGTCACTGGTGCTGCTTGAAGTTTGCTGCTGCTGGTTTTGTTGCTGGCTGTCTTTATTTCTGTTTTGTTCTCTCTCTGTCTCTCTCTCTCTTTCTCTGTCGGTTTTGTGCAATGAATGTATTGCATGAGTGTAGTGTGGGTACTCATTGCTTTTGTAGGTATCTGCATAGGTCCATGTGATGGCCTCTGCACCAATTGTAAGGCAGCATTTGCTAATTGCATGCAGCTGGGTGTGTACTGATTGCATGTCTCACTGTGATTTCAGGACACTGCTATAAAAGGGTATGTGAGATAGGCGTTGCCCTTTCAGATTGTAGGGCATGGACCATGCTGGTATGCTGTTGACAGTGTTTTGTGAGTGTGAAGGTTAGTACATCTACCATGCTTCATGCTGTGTTGTAGATTCAAGTTGCTGCATTTATCTTGCCTGTTCCCTATAGTGAGTGTGTATGCATACTGACACCTACAACTATATGTCATATGTATTGCTATATAAATATATATATATATATATCTGTGTACATATACATACTTTCATATATGTACATTAGTTGACATTATTGGGTACAAGCTAACAATTAGCAGGGCTGTTTCTGTTAACACTACACTAGTATGGGAACCCAGTAATTGGGACTATAAAAGTCTGCATGACATGCTTTGGGTAGTAGACATACTATATTGCCTTTATCTTCATTCCTACTATTACGTGTTCCACTTATTTAGCACTATATTCCTGTATGAGAGTCATGGCTTAGTGGTAGGTCATACAGACTAGTGTTACAATGGTCTTGTGGTAGGGCCTACTAGTATGTTCATATTCTGCTTTTGAGTTGAGTATAGGGCTTATCAATCAAAGTGCTGGAGGCACCTTTAAGCAGTTAAAGGGCTTAGTAGGTCTCACAGGAGCCAGGCTGTGTTGCAGATTCTGGTTGCTGCATATATCTTCACTGTTTCCTGTAGTGAGTGTGTATGGCTACTGAGACCTACAACTATATTTCATATGTATTAATATATATTTATATATATGTATGTGTAGATATACATACCTTCACATATGTACATTACCTTACATTATTATGTACAAGCTAACAGGTAGCAGGGCTGTTTCTGTTCACACTGAACTAGTATGGGAATCCAGTAATTTGGCCATTAAAACTCTACCTGACATGCTTTGGATAGTACATCTCCTATATTGCCTTTATACTGATTCCTACTATTACATGTTATATTTATTTTAGCACTGTGCTCTTGCAAAGCAGGCATGGCTTAGTGGTAGGTCATACAGACTAATGTTACCAAGGTCCTGGGTTCGAGACTAGCAGTGGGGATTTATTTTACTTTGCAAACTTTCAAACTGAGTACAGGACTTGTCAATCAAAGTGCTGAGGCCACCTTTAAGCAGTTAGAAGGGTAAGTAGGTCACACAGGGGTCAGGCTGTGTTGCAGATTCAGGTTGCTGCAATTATGTTCACTGTTTCCTGTAGTGAGTGTGTATGGCTACTGAGACCTACGACTATATTTCATATGTATTAATATATATTTATATATATGTATGTGGAGATATACATACCTTCATATATGTACATTACCTTACATTATTATGTACAAGCT
>NC_056728.1:1503233495-1503255941 GCF_019279795.1 Protopterus annectens
GGGGGTTCCCCAAGTTTTAAAAATTTTGGGGGTTGTAAAGCGTCCCCTTTAGGTCAAGGGGCTTATGGGCGCGATAGTTAACAAGGGTCAGTTGTAGCCCCTCCTTTGTGAAGCAAGAATAATTGTTGCTGTGCACCATTCTATGGGCACATAGCCTGTGGAGAGGCTGAGGTTGAGCAGTGTGTCGTGTTTAGGTGGGGGTTAGTTTGTTCTGTAGTTCGCATGCAAGATGCAGCCCTGGGACACCACATCTGAAAGCCCCACTGGCCTGTGCTTTTTGCACTTTTGAAAGGGCTGCTTTCACCTGTCAATAGATCTGTGATTTCCAAGGACACTACACTTTTCCGGTATTGTTTGTAGGCCCTTTTGGGGGTGAGGGAGGGAATTAGGTTTGTACTGAATCTATCTGCCAGGATGTTGTGGCAATATAGGTGGAGTTCAGTATATTTTGTGCTATTTTGCACCCCAGCTCAGAGCATATCTGTGAGTTTCACTTAGATTCTTGACATAGCTAAAGAAGGCTTTGTGGTTTATCTTTGCTTCGAATCCTTGGCTATTTTTCTTTCGAAGTTGTACTTGGAGAGTTTTACTGAGGGGACCTTAGTTTCTTACTGATACCCCGATAAGGGATGTCTTTTAGCTTCTTGGGGGATTTGCTTTTTTTCTGAACTAGTTTCCTCCTTCTATTGTATAGCCTGTTTATGGCAGGGAGTCCACCCAGACTGGTTTCCTTCTCTTGGGGAGTGAATCTTGAGGTTTTGTCAGGGATACAGCATGATCAGAGCATCCTTGTAGGTACTCATAGAGTGCATTTGTAAAGGCTCCTGCATCTTGGACACTGTTATCCTTTAGCATGGGGGCTGTGAAATGAACCACCTCTATCTTAAGTAAGGTGAAGTTTGCTATAGAAAACATTTTCACTGTGGTTTCCTTGGTTGGAGGTGGTGGTGTGGTGTGGACATCCAGAGTGATTAGTTTATGGTCTGATCTAACCAGTGACAGGTTGACCTGCTGTGTGGAACACCTGTCTCCCATGTTGGTGATGACCAGGTCCAATATGTTTTCACCTCTGGTAGGGGAGTTTACCAGCTGATCCAGGACATTTGAGTTGATAAATTCCAGGAAGCGCTGGACCTGGGAGTTTGTACTTGAGTAGCTTTCCCAGTTAACGGTAGGGTAATTTAAAATCGCCCAATATCAGGGTGTTCGGTAGGACCTTTGAGTTTTCCAGTGTCTCTAGAAAGGCGGAGTAGTGGTCCTGGGTCATGGAGGGTAATCTGTAGCAGGCCACAATTTGCATTGCAGATTTGCCTAATGTTAGTTGCACATGGATGATCTCAGAAATTTCATGCTGCGCCACTAACCATGTCAGTGACTTGTCAAAAAAACACAGTTTATGGGTAACAGGTCAAACATATAATGCAAAACTCGGAACAGTCTGTGAAAATCTGAATAGTTGAGAGGTGTGAAGGTGAGTGTAAACATAATAGAACTCTGAATTGCATTAACCTTCTAACAGCACTTGCTAAGTGATTTACAGTTTGTAAGCTGCCAAAACAGTGCTTTTTTTCTTTAACCAGTAGTACATGGAGCAGATAAAGCTCCAAGCACCACAAAGAATTATGATCAGGTCTCTGACCATAACACTAAATTAAGTGTTCTCAAACTAGATGCCAAGATTCATCCCTCGAGCTTCATTCTCAAGGTTAATTTCTTAGCATCTATGTCTCAAACACATAAAAAAGCAGGTTATGATTGGTGACCCAGTCATAATACTCTATATCTAAAGCAGAGTTCAAAATCTGAGATTTAACTTCATCTGCTAAACTTTGGTTACTTACCCAGGCATCCAGGCATACCTCATTAAGACAGTAGTGACCATATACCAGAAGAGTAGCTGCTTCAGTTAGGGCCCTGGGCCAGTGCTATAAACCAGCCAGAAAAAAAAGAAACACTTCACTGTTTTTAAGCCGATCGCTTTTAAGTGATCAGCTTATTACAGTCAGCTTTACAGCCCTCCAGTTCTTCCATTCACTGAACAACTTCTACTGGCACAGCAAATAGGTGGCCAGATACATGACATGTACCCCCTCTGCTCCAGCCATTCAGGTCATATTCGTGTGTCATGCCCCCAACCTTCCTTCAACATATTTTAGTAAAAAAAAAAAAAAAAAAAAAAAAAAAAAAAAAAAAAAAAAAACTCCTTTTAAACTAGTTAACAGTTGCTACACTTTATACCCTTCCTGCATGGAGCAGTATTTTTTTGCTTACTTTTAAACTGTAGCAAATCGCATGCTAAAATGTAGCAAGCAGTTTGTATAGTTTAGACCACACACAGAGGGCTACATTTCTCAGATTTGGCAGTAAATGCAATACTGGCTTTTAAAAGCCAGTATTGTATTAAAGAACGATTGGGATTGGACAATCATACCCCTCAACACTTTGCACCTGGGACAGTTACCTCTCTTGCCCCACCCTAGCTGTATTACTGCACTAGACACAATACCTACATAATCATACATAATCTTTAGGGTATTTTTAGAGACCCGTTGAACAGAAATAATGGATTCAGAAAAGATTTATCTTGGATGGGAGATAGGAAATTCACCCCGGGGATCACGTCAGTTGCCCTGCTAGACAGGGGTCCAATGAAGTAATATTGTGGGAAGAAATATCCAGGGAATTGTTATGGCTAGGCTTGTATAGGCCCTAGGGCCGATAGCCTAGTACCAACCTATGAATTTATGAAGGCAGATCAGTAGAGTATTTCCTTAAGGCTTCGGGCCAATGTAACAAACTTCCACATATGACCTTGGTAACTGAATTTTCGAAAAGCCAGAGTGGCTGAAGAGAAAAATCTTGTTCCATATCTGTCCAACACCTTACTTTATTTATCCTCTGGAAAGGGGTTAAAATTCACAAAAAGCCTACTGCCAGATGAGGGAGAGATGACTGCAGAATCAGACCAAAGTTGAGAAAATAAGATTTTGTTAGCCTGGAAAACTATGTGGGGTGTTATGTTTCTTTTTAAGGACTGAAGACTGGAAGTCAGGATTACTGCAGATAGCATTAAAAATATCATCCAAGACAGCCAAAATAAAAGGAATATGTGACTTCCACTTTTAATAACTCATATAATCTCCACTTGTTCCCACAAAAATATATATCATTCATCTTGGAAATAGACTCAGGAAAAGAAAACTCCTCCAAGGTAGATGCTGTATATGTGCTCACCCCAGAATCAAAGTCTTGGCCTTGGGAATCCTTAGAAGAGGGAACTCTGTCTGTATTAGTATCAGACTCTTTTGACTACCTTCAGGATTTCCTGATGTTCAGGTAAGGATTTTTGAATTCCAGGACACTGCCTGCAATAAACTCCTGACTACAGAACTTCTCCTTTATGAAGCATAAGTGTATCATGAGATGAATAACGTCTAACCTTTTGTTTCTTATTCCTATGTAAAATATCCCTGAAAGAGCACCGGCTGGGGGATAGCTGTTTATCCTAAGCAAGAAGTCTATTTACCCAGTGACCCTAATTTTTAAATCCCAAAAAGCAACATGGTTCTCCTATGCCCTTAGCAGGCAAAACAGAGTTGCAGATGACTTGTCTGATCCCCTCCCCCAATCACAATAGTGAAAGAAGCTTGCCCAGAAGAACTAGAGAAACCAGCAGACTAACTAAGGACCAATGAATAACCATTCCATGATCCCTCCATCAGCTGCTGAGACACTGACCTGCAGTGACTGTAAGGATTCACTTTTTAGGTACAGCAGGAGTGGAGTATTCATACTGTCACTGAGAAAGCAGCCTAACTGATCAAAAACATCATACACACTTAACACTTCCCCAAACAGCTCCCAAATCACCGCAGATGCACAAATACTACATAACAATGTAGACTGTCAATAGTTCCCTGCACTGTCATTACTGAAAGCAAGCACTCAGGTAAGTTGTCATGAAGTACACAAACACTACAAACAGTGCCTATAGTTTTAGCACTCCCTTTCAGAAAAACACAAACTCATAAGTTACAAAAGCAGTACACATTAACACACAGCCCAAAAGAAAAAAATGCCCCCAAGAAAATAAATAAGCCTTTAGAGCTAGTATGATTGTCCCTGGCAGGAAACTACTGATATTTAAACAAATATTGGGTTTCTAAAAGAAAAAAATGCCAAGAAAAAGTAAGCTCTTGTCTTAAAAAGGGTAATGAATTCTTTGTGGAATGGTTCTGCAGTGGAGACTTATCTGCCAGAAATTAAGCTGTAGACTGACTGCTGCTCCTTTGAAGCCCCTTAGGTGCTTCTTATGAGGCAGCAAGAAAGTAATGATGTCACTTCCTTCTGGTTGCTGTTTATCTGATTTGTGGCTGGTCAGTCTTCAACTACAGGGAAGGTATGGGAGAGAGTCACAGCTTTTGAAACAGGCTGGCTGCCTTCATGGCAGGAAACAATCCACCTAGCCAAAGACTCAGAATGGAAGAAACTGGACATATGGCAGGAGATACGGGGAGCCTCAGTTCTCCCTGACAGGTATCCCCAATCTGCTTAGCAGTGCAGACACAAGTGTGAGTTTTAGAGGTCCAAAAGTAAAGGTCAGAGTTCTATAGTAAATACTTTTTCCTGTTTGTATATTATTTTAAGTAAATGTATATGTATCATCTAAATGTATTTGTCTGCATGTTTCACTAGATGAATTGAATTTCCTATCCAAGTGTGTGGATATATATATATATATATATATATATATATATATATATATATATATATATATATATATATATGTATGTGAGCACATAAAATAAACACAACTCCCAAATGCTGACATCTGTTTTACTGACACACTTTTGTCGACAAAATAGATGGTTGACAGGTGTGCGAGATGAACAATAAAGTTGGGAGAATATGTCTTTTCCCCAGGGATTGTGCAATCTCAGAGTTAGTATATATGATTATTAGGGGTTTGCAGAGGGACTTGTCCCCCGTTGCAAAAAACAGTGTTTCCAACTTTGCATGCCCTGAGGTTATGCTTGTAGCATGCACAATGACCTGTTGACATTAAAAGTTTTGATTTTTTGTGTGTTGACATTCGCAACTTTGACATTTAGGAGTTTCAATGTATTATACATAGATTTGCCTGATTGATATGTCTATATCAGGTCTCTATCACTTCAGCAAAGTGACAGTTCAGTGAACAGCATTTCATCGGAAATGTCGTTCATCGAAATCTGCTCTTGTGGGAGGTTGGGCCCCCACTAATTATGTATACCAACTCTGAGATTGCACTACAGTGGGGAAAGGGCAAATTTCCTGATCCTCATTATACCACAGTCTCAGTATGAACAGTTCGAAGAACAGCATGTTCAATGTAAGTGCACGGAAAATGCCATTTGCTGAACTGATTTTTCACTGAAGTGATATAGACCCATCTATATCTATAGACAGAAATAGATATTGTCAAATAATTGCAAATGCATATGATGAAGTAAGCCTTTTAAGGTATACCCAGTAGAGTAGCAAGGGTGGAGTAAAGAAGACAGCTGTCTCGAGTGCAAAGTGTTAGAAGTCCGATTTAGAGCTCTTGTAATCTTTAATATTTTTGTCAGTACCAAAATGCTAGTACAAAAAGGCACTTCAGTTCATGCTTCAGAACTGCTGAGTAGTATGTGTATATGTAGAAAGTCAATTGGTGCAAAAGCTTTCTACAGTAAAAGTTTTTTTGGCTTTTTCCCCTGATGCAGGAGGGGCATGGATTTGTAAGAAACAAACTGAGTACCAATTGGCTTTCTACAAAGCCAAAATCCTTTTTTCTTCTCCTCTTCATTTGAAGAGCTGTTTGGGTAAGACACTACATTAGCGACCAGCACCAGGCCAGATGAGCCAGCTATGGTTCTGGGTATGTTGGACAAATTATACTGAATGAAGGTCAGTTCATTAACACTGGTTATTGGTAGGTAAGAATCATCTATTTAGGTAAATGTAATGCATACATGGCATCTTTTTGGAAATGTTTCATGGTTATTTGCAGAATAGTTGATGCACATACAAAATGTCTCACTACAGCTAGCCACCACACCCATGTACACTACTTGGGATTTCTGGGCTGAACCTATTCCATCCTGCAATGCTTGCTTGTTGTTACCATTAGCCAATAATTGTATGCCATGAAAGTAAAGGGAATATATAATTTGCATAAAGAATGTCAGTGGTGCAACAGGTAGCACTTTCGCCTTTGGTGCAGAAAGCTGCGGCTGAGGCCCCATCTGCTTGAGTTGTTAGTAGCTCATGTGTATGCAAAAGATCCCATGGCACCCATCAAATACAGTAATGAAGTTCCCTGACATCCTGGCCAGATCTTCCCTAGTACTTTAAATGCCACCTAGGGTCTCACATGAAAAGAGGCTACTAGCCTAGTGGGAAACTTAGTAAACAAAGGATAAATAAATAAACATAGGTAAGCATTTCAGAGTATACCACCGATTAAACTGGTCAGATATACTTTATTAAATCAGCAGTGTCTAAAGAAATGTAACTGTGTCATGAGGATTAATGTAGCAACAATTATCTTTTCACCAACCCCTCAACAGGCACTGGTACCTCTGAATGTGTCAGCTTAGAAATGCTGAGTACCACCTGTAACACTTTCTTGTAAAAATAAGAAATAAAAACCTTGAGGAAATAAAATAAAAGATTATTATGGAAGAATAATCATTCGTGCTACAACTCTGCATTACTCCAGGAACACCTACAGTATTGCTTAGTTATCCCAGAAACACCCACAGTATTGTTTAACTATCACAGGAACACCTACAGTATTCTTTAGTTATCTCAGGAACACCTACAGTATTGTTTAGTTATTTCAGGAACACCTGCAATATTGTTTACTTATCTCAGGAACACCTGCAGTATTGTTTAATTATCTCAGGAACACCTGCTGTATTGTTTAGTTATCTCAGGAACACCTACAGTATTGTTTAGTTATTTCAGGAACACCTGCAATATTGTTTACTTATCTCAGGAACACCTGCATTATTGTTTAATTATCTCAGGGACACTTGTAGTATTGTTTAGTTATTTCAGGAACACCTGCAATATTGTTTAGTTATCTCAGGAACACCTGCAGTATTGTTTAATTATCTCAGGGACACCTGTAGTATTGTTTAGTTATCTCAGGAACACCTACAGTATTGTTTAGTTATCTCAGGAACACCTGCTATATTGTTTACTTATCTCAGGAACAACTACAGTATTGTTTAGTTATTTCAGGAACACCTGCAATATTGTTTAGTTATCTCAGGAACACCTGCAGTATTGTTTAATTATCTCAGGGACACCTGTAGTATTGTTTAGTTATCTCAGAAACATCTGCAGTATTGTTTAGTTATCTCAGAAACACCTGCAGTATTGTTTAATTATCTCAGAAACACCTACAATATTGTTTAGTTATCTCAGAAACACCTGCTGTATTGTTTAGTTATCTCAGAAAAACCTGCAGTATTGTTTAGTTATCTCAGGAACACCTGCAGTATTGTTTAGTTATCTCAGGAACACCTGCAGTATTGTTTAGTTATCTCAGGAACACCTGCAGTATTGTTTAGTTATCTCAGGAACACCTACAGTATTGTTTAGTTATCTCAGGGACACCTGCAGTATTGTTTACTTATCTCAGGAACACCTGCAGTATTGTTTAATTATCTCAGGGACACCTGTAGTATTGTTTAGTTATCTCAGAAACATCTGCAGTATTGTTTAGTTATCTCAGAAACACCTGCAGTATTGTTTAATTATCTCAGAAACACCTACAATATTGTTTAGTTATCTCAGAAACACCTGCTGTATTGTTTAGTTATCTCAGAAAAACCTGCAGTATTGTTTAGTTATCTCAGGAACACCTGCAGTATTGTTTAGTTATCTCAGGAACACCTGCAGTATTGTTTAGTTATCTCAGGAACACCTACAGTATTGTTTAGTTATCTCAGGGACACCTGCAGTATTGTTTAGTTATCTCAGGGACACCTGCAGTATTATTAGTTATCTCAGGAACACCTGCAGTATTGTTTAGTTATCTCAGGGACACCTGTAGTATTGTTTAATTATCTCAGGAACACCTGTAGTATTGTTTAGTTATCTCAGGAACACCTACAGTATTGTTTAGTTATCTCAGGAACACCTGCTGTATTGTTTAGTTATCTCAGGAACACCAACAGTATTGTTTAGTTATCTCAGGAACACCTGCAGTATTGTTTAATTATCTCAGAACACCTACAGTATTGTTTAGTTATCTCAGGAACACCTGCTATATTGTTTAGTTATCTCAGAAACACCTGCAGTACTGTTTAGCTATCTCAGGAACACCTACAGTATTGTTTAGTTATCTCAGAAACACATACAGTATTGTTTAGTTATCTCAGGAACACGTACAGTATTGTTTAGTTAACTTAAACATCCTTCTTAATACAGCTGATGAGGGAGAAGGAAAAAGAACACAGCTTCAGCAGTGACTGTGTCATTTGACAGAATGTGGCTGTGAGTATTAATAAATTAATTATAATATTAGTATTACATAAATAAAAGAAGCAGTCGTGCATTCTGACTTTCATTTGGGGAAAGGGGAAGTTTTTGTTACATCTTTACAGCAGTTATAAATGCATATGTGGGAATGAGAATAGAAATGCAGCTGTGATTAATTAAAGAACAATTAGTAAGTTCTGCAGTCAGTCTTAGCACAAAAGTCAATAAAATATTTTGAGTCATTCTTGTGTATTCCATATTTCTCTCTCTCTCTCTCTCTCTCTCTTTTATTTCTCTCCCTTTTATGTTCATTTATCCACAGGTCCACAGTTCCCAGGGATAGCACAACAGCATGCACCCCAGTTCATGGAAATCTCACCACCTCCCTCTTCCTACCGGTGAATGTCTCCCCAGAGTAGTTGCAGTGGCTCCTGTGTTACCTAGTTGCAGAGCAATCTGAGCTAACATCACATCCTTTGTGACCTCACAGAGGCTGCAATTGAGGAGGTAGTGGAGAGGTGCCTTTAAACTGTGCAAGACATCATTCAGTGGGTTCAAGACTTGCTGCCCATGTTGGTTCCAATCACTGAGCCATGGGCAGGCTACCTCCACCACACCAGGTCCTTCAGGAAGGGGGTCATAATTCCTCTGGATCTGGGTAAGAAGTGTGTTCACATGACCTCATCCTCTAAAGTTTGTGTCTTTCTGCCATCTGTGTGTCCTGTGCCCCCCCAATTTCAGCCCAGTAATTTTCCTGTAACTTGCCAGACTTTTTAAATTTCAACTACTCCTTCACTCATCCCGAAGCCTCTGTCCTACACTCTCTTCTCTTTTCCTCCCTCAATTTCTCTCTTATATATAAAAATAAAAAATGAAAAATGGGGGGGGGGTCTATCCCCTGTCAAAAACCTAATAGCCTTCCTCACCCCCCTGCCTGCACCAGAACCCTCTTGATGTCTTCCTTCTGTGAACCCCTTGACTTCTCCCCCCCCACCATTTTATAGCTGTGGTGCTGCGGTAGAGTTGTCGCCTCACAGCAAGATGTTGTCGCGTTCGATGCTCAGCTAGAGCGTCTTCTGTGTGGAGGCATGCGTGAATGGGCATGCCTTCGTTGAAGGTTGTGTGTCAGGGCTGGTAACTCGGCACGTAAAAATCCACTACCAAACATTAGCGGATCGGGGTTCCACTGCGGTGACCCCTCACCGGGATAAGCTGAAAGACACAACAACAACCCATCTTCCACTTTTCAGTTTGAGAAAGAACTAGTCAGCATGTCCACATAAGGATGCCTTTACATTCATTAAATAGAATCTTATAACTTTTAGTGTAGTACCATACAGCTATGCTGAGTGCTGTGTTCCTTAGATAACCATGAGTGATAATATACTGTTTATCCGAGTCAATGTACATAGGATCATAGGGTCATAGCAGGTTACTAGGTAATGGCTTCAGGGCCATTACAAAATTAGCCAAGTTCAACCACTACTACAGGCCATGCAATCCAGGATACAGAGTGGTGTACAATTTATTACAGATATTGTCATTTGTGCCATCCTGCAAACTGCATTCATGAATGAAGTTACAGTGCTCTGAGTGCATGTAAAGATATTTGCAGCTGTCTTAGTAGACAACACCGCTTCAAGATGTGCAGACCCTTACACAACTTAGGCAAACTTGGAACATGAACTAATGTTGTAAATGAAGGAAATGGTGTTAGTACAGAACACTAGAACTCATCAATGCATTAGTGCATTTCTCAAAACATTCCTTCAATTGCTTAGTTAGACAGCCATTTCCTCTGTAATACTCTGAATTATTCTTGACTGACTACATTTTAAGGTTACTGCCACCCCATTTAATCCTCTACTATCCTTATTAAAAGGGGGGGGGTTAAGGAGGATTAACATTTTTCTATTTTTGTTGTTAGTATGGCAAGGGATCTTTTCTGTTTTTTTGCTCCTGAGGAGAGCACCAGCTCTGTATGGAGCACAGGGTACCAGACCAGCCAGCTGCACCTGTGCACTGTGCAGCTGTAAACTGTGACATGTGAGAGCAGTAACGCTAGCTCTGTACACAGACATTCTAGTGGAAATGCAGAGGAAATGGTCCGCACAGTTTCTGCAAGCACAGAGTGTGTCACTAGCTAGGAAGAGCACTTCATAACTTACTAATGGGGGTAGCCAGGAGTTTAAGGCAAGCAGCTGCTGTAGGTAGCAAACTGACATGTGTGCAGATTATAACCCCAAATATTTGATTACAGATTGTGGTGAAAGTTCTAGTGAACACTCTTGTCTACATGGTGTGTACACATATAACCCCAAATTTGTGATAAAAGATTGCGATGGAATTTACAGTGAATGTTCCTGGTTACATGAAATGTGCACGTTAGGGATAGGTGCACAATGGTCTGCAGTAGTGCAGGCACAGGAAACACAGCATTCGGGTCAGCCATCCCAGGTTCCCAGGGGCTGATCAGTACTACCTGCCTCTTATACAGGGTTAGCAGTTGGTGAGGGGCAGGAGGGACAATGGAAGCCATTGCATACATTGTCCACACTACTTTAAATGAAGGCAAGTCTCCCTGAGCTTCTGCAGTATACTGTTCCCCAAATCTGTCTCTAAATTCTTGGCTACGTTACTACATATTAATTAAAAACACTATTCATCAGCTCTGTGGATCTGACTTAACTTACTTATGTATCAGCTTGTTTTATGTGTTACTATGTTTTTTGTATACCCTGATAGAAGACCTTGCTTGCACTGAGATACACAAAAGCATACACAAGCACAAACAAAATCTACTGTTATGTAATGCAGTATACTGGCCATACACCCAACAAACAGGTGTCTCTAACAATTTTTTTTTTTTTTTTTTTTTTTTTTGCTTTGGGGGGAATTACGCTTCTTCTCACTGGTATTAGCTCATTTCTGTATGCTTCTGTTAAATGCTTCAAGCCTGTACAAATTGTGCACTGTACCTTGGTAGTCACTCACGTATTAACCACATGCACAGGCTTAGACATATACACAAGACATAGACATAGCTGATTCATCCCGCACTTGGAGCCATTCCCTGCTCCAGGAGCAAAAAAAAAAAAAAAAAAAAAGTCAACAGTCTTACTAGGTGTTCCTGAAATGCAAGAACAATCAGCTCCTGTTTCTGCATCCCACTCCTCCTTCCACAGCTGAAAGTGAAAAGAAATCCTTTTTTCCTTTTAACTGTAGCAAACTTGTTGCTACATTTGTAGGAATATGATGCTACAGTTTATACCATGCAGAGAGTGCCACAGTGTTCAGACTTAACTTACAAAAAAAAAAAAAAACTGTTTTCCTTTTAAACTATAGCAAACTGCTTGCTACCTGTATACAATACAATGAATACTACAGTGCTTGGATTTATCTTTGCAAAAAGAAACAGTTTTTCCCTTTTAAACGGTAGCAATTTGTTGTTACAGTTAGACCACACACACAAGCACTGACCTATAGCACTCAGTTCTGACAACAGATGCAATATTAGTATTAAACGCCAGTATGTACTGTTACAAATGATTGGCATCACCAAATTCCACCCTCTAACACTTTCCACCCAGGGCAGCTGCCCGCTTGGTCCCACCCTTACCACGCTGCTGGTTACAGAGGTCCTGCAGTACCAAGATGCATACAGCTCAACTGCTATGATTTTGACATAATGCTGTGATTTTAGTCCTCATATAAAGTTGCAGTCATCATAAAATCTGATCTTTGTCAGTACAAAGTTAATTAAACACATAAATTAAAGCTATACAAAAAGATAGAACTAACTATGTAGCATCTAGTATATAAAGACCTTCTGTTATGAAAAATAGAAAAAAAAGTGTTTGTCTTTATGACAGTCTACTATGACTTTGAGAGGTATACTAGGGGGTCTACTTTGCATTATCGAACTTTCACTTATTCAGAAATCAGAAGCACGAGACGACTTCACCAAAAAACTTAGTTTCATGATCACTGCACTTTTACTCTCGGAAACTAACCACTTGCCACCACAACAAAATAAATGAACCAAAGCAAATCAAACCCACCTAAGTAGGGGGATTTGCCTCCACCACCCCCAGTGTAGGGGGCAGGATCACACTGATTGAGGGCTCAGTGTCTGTTATTCTAAAAGTGTATTAATTCTGGTTTAAGCACTTGGGCTTCAGGCCAGTTATTTTACATTAAGAGGGTTCGTGGTCTACACTTTTGCGGGAGGACAGGCTGGACTCTGCCCTTCTGAGCTGGGAATTTCTGGTTAAAGGCTTATAGTGCCTGCATATTTGAACTGCTTCTTACTGAAATTGGTACACCTTGTTTGCTGTAGCATAGACTAGATCCAGGCCTGCTGAATCTAGCTTTGTTTGTATAACTTGAGCACTAATCCAGGCATTCTTTAAAGTATTCAATTGTATTTATTACTGCTTGGTAGTAACTTGATTAAAGTGTAGCTATCATTCCAAGTCTTTTGGATTAAGCACTTGGGCTTCAGACCAGTTGGTTTACATTAGGAAGGTTTGTGGCCTGCACTGTGGTGGCAGGACAGGTAGCTTACATCCTTCTAAGTTGGGAACTGCTGATTGATGGCTCAGTGTCTGTTATTCTAAAAGTGTATTAGTTCTGGTTTAAGCACTTGGGCTTCAGGCCAGTTATTTTACATTAAGAAGGTCCGTGGTCCGCACAATTGTGGGAGGAGAGGCTGGACTCTGCCCTTCTGAGCTGGGAATTTCTGGTTAAAGGCTTATAGTGCCTGCATATTTGAACTGTTTCTTACTGAAATTGGTACACCTTGTTTGCTGTAGCATAGACTATATCCAGGCCTGCTGCATCTAGCTTTGTTTGTATGCTTGTTGTTTGTTTGCTTGTTATTTCCCTGAAACGCTAATTCCACCTAAAACGCAGCTTTTCAGCGCTTCTCTGGATCCCTAGTGATATCTGCATTGTTTACTGTACTTATTTCCTTGTTTCACTTGAAAGAAAGTTACTGTTTGTCGTTTTTGCATTTAAGTTACCTGTAACACATTGCATTTAAGTTACCTGGCACTTGCTCACTAAGTCAGCACTAAAAAATTAAAAGCACTACACCCTCACAAACTCCCCTTGAGTACCTTGTTCCCCATTGGCCCTTTATTTCAATTATAAAGGAATTCCCAATACTATTCTAGCATGTCCAAAGGTCAGTTGTCAATCTCCACTCCGGTCCAGCTCGTGAATCTGGGAATCTTGAGGCAATGTTACATCTGCCTCATGTACACAGACAACCCTCTCCTCCTCCCAACAAATTCCAACACATGTGAGAGATGCAACCATATAGCCAAACTGGAGGCTAAGCTCTCTCAACTCAGTACTGGCGTAACCAGTCAGGAGGAGAAGGAAAGCACACTCACTACAATTCCAGTCTCATATATACCTAGCACGACAGCAAACCAAACACATAAACACACAAAAACATACTCGGAGGCTCTAAATAAAAATCTGCCTAAGCAGCAGAGACCTCCAAAGCAGACACCCAAGCAACCGCTACCCCAAAACAAAACACGTGCAACACATAGCTCACAAAGCCAGTGTGCCAAACAGTCACAATCATTAAGGCTAAACAACACACCTGATAAACTTGTAATAGGTGACTCTATCATCAGGCACACTGACGTCCCGCTCACCAGGCTGAACAAGGAGAAGGTCACGGTAAGCTGCCTGTTGGGCGCTAGGATCCGCCACATAACACACGCACTCAGGTCACTCCAAGGCAAGTACAAATATGACTCAGTCATTGTCCATGCTGGTGTGAATGACCTGAGACGTACCTCCCTGGACTACATAAAAAGAGACATAGAGGAGCTCTCTGAGCATGTAGCCCAGGCCGGTATGACCCTGACGTTGAGTAGCATCTTATCCTCACCATAAATGATGCCACAATATGAAGACAAGATGATCAATTTCAACAATTGGCTTAAGTATTGGTGTCATTCAAAGGGGATCCAATACCTGTCAGCCTGGAATGACATGCTCGACAAGCCACGATGCTTCGCTAGGGATGGCTTGCACCTGTCACCCCTGGGTTTTCGGATATTGGCAAACGCTCTTGCTACCCCCATAGTGCCTTTTTTAGGCAAGGCTCAAAAGACAAACCCACCTCCATAGGTATCACAAGGGATAAGAAACTAAGAGTAATGCTACTCAACCCCAGAAGTCTAAACCTCAAGATGCACGCACTCTAAACTCTCCTTAGCATGGAGAACATCGATATCTGTGCAGTAACAGAAACCTGGTTCAAGGCTCCCGAGAGCACCCCAGCATTACCAGATTATACCTCATACCATGCTTTTCAGCCCCAAAACTTGGACCGAACCACAAAAGGAGGGGGAGTATCAATATTCGTCAAAGATACCCACACCTCCAGGTTGGTGGCACAGCACGAAGCATCAGAGACTATCCATGTGCAACTAACAGTGGGTAAAACTGCCTTGCAGTTTATAGCCTGCTACAGTCCACCCTCCCAAACCCAGGAACCCCACTCGGCCTTCCTGAGAACACTGGAAAATATGAAGGTCTCTCCAAACACCATTATACTGGGTGACTTCAACTACCCAAACATAGACTGGGAGCATTACTCTAGCTCCAACACCCTAGCACAAAGGTTTCTAGAATTTATAAACTCAAATGCTATGGAAAAACTTGTTACCACTCCCACAAGAGGGGAAAACATACTGGACCTGATCATCACCAACATGGGGACTCTATGCTTCAGACCAGAAGCGTATCCCTCACTGGTAAGATCAGACCATAAACTAGTCTCACTGGATATTCACATCCTGACCCCACCCCCTGCCCAGAAAACCACAATGAAAAACTTCTCTCAAGCAAATTTCACACTCCTCAAAACCGAGGTGGAATCCTTCAAAGCCCCCGGGCCTGTGGAAAATACAGCCCAGACCGCAGAATCCTTTATAAACGCATTCTATGAACACCTTCAGGAATGCATGGATCATGCAATCCCAAATAAAACCAAGACCCAATTCTCCAAAGGCAGACGTCCTGTCTGGTGGACCCCGGCCATAAACAAACTATACAATAGAAGGAGGAAGCTACTACATGATAGAGCAAAATCCCAAAAAGGGAAGGCATCTCTGATCAGTATTAGCAAAAAACTATGGGCACTCATAAAATCGTCTAAGGCCAGCTTCGAGAGAAAAATTGCACAGGACACTAAGGATAATCACAAGGCTTTCTTTAGTTACATTAGGAACCTGGGTGGGAATTCCCAGATATGCTCAGAATTAGTCCAAAATGACAAAAAATACACCGAACCTACAGACATTGCCAACATCCTAGCTGATAGGTTCAGCGCAAACTCCCCCCCTCCCCACCAAAAAGGCGAATATCTATCCCAGCAGAGTGCTGCCCCCCTGACATCTCAGATGCTCAGGTAAGAGCCGCCCTTTCCAAAGCAAAAAACACAGCATCAGTGGGACCAGACGGTGTCCCGGGCTGCGTCCTACATGAACTCCAAGAAGAGCTAAACCCAAACATAAAACTACTGTTCAATCTCAGCCTTACTACAGGATATGTACCCAAAGAGTGGCGTACAGCAACAGTGGTCCCTCTCCGCAAAGGTGGTTCCTCAACGGATCCTGGAAACTATCGCCCCATAAGCCTGACTAGCTTGGTCTGCAAGCTATGGAAAGGATCATCATGGACCTCATAAATAAAGATATTGGGGACCTACAGACACTGGATCTTACCCAGTTTGGCTTTGTTAAGGGCAGATCCTGCCTCTTAAACCTGGTCAATTTCTTTGAAACAGTCACCAAGGCCATTGACGAGGGGAAGGTGGTCCACACAACCTACCTGGACCTCGCAAAAGCCTTCGATAAAATACCCCACTCGGGCATTATAGATAAGCTCACCAGCTTAAATATAAACCCCTATGTCACTAGATGGGTTGCAAACTGGCTCAAGGACAGAACCCACATGGTTAGAATTGCTGGAGCCATGTCAGACTCCAAACCAGTTACAAGTGGCATCCCACAAGGCTCAGTCCTGGGACCTCTCTTGTTTGGTATATATTTCTCGGAGGTACAGGCAAACACGGACGGACTGTGGCTGACCAAGTTCGCAGATGACTGCAAACTGGGCACCATAATCGACTCTCCAGCTGACACAAGCATCCTCCAAAAGGGCCTCATAGAAACAGACAAATGGTGCCAGAGCCATGGCCTCAAGCTAAACGCCAAAAAGTGTATAGTCATCCCTTTTGGCAAAACAGTGCTCACAAATTACCACATAGGTGGTAATCCATTAAGTACAGAAGAAATAATTAGGGACCTGGGGACCCAAGTTGATAGCAATCTCTCATTTGACAACCACGTGGCCAAAGTGGTTAGAAAAACATTTTATATAGCCCACCTAATCATGAAGGGATTCACATCTAGATCAGGGGAGGTCATCGTGCCTCTTTACTTATCCCTCATCAGGCCTATAATTGAGTACAATGCCCCTTTTGGGATGTACCTTACCAAACACCTGCAGCAACTGGAATGACCCCAAAAGTACCTCACCAAGAGGATCAAAGGGCTCAAACAGATGCCAAATGCTGCCTGTTAAAGAAACTCCAGCTCTACTCAGTGGCATACTGCCTGCTCAGAGGCGATCTGTGCCTGACGTATAAAGCCATGTCCAACCCGTAATTAATGGACATACTGCACCTCAGAAAATCCAAATCCCATCAAGCTATGTGCTCGAGAGACTTGAACCTCAGCGCTGAAATAAATAGGACATGCTGGAGGGACAGATTCATAACCCAGAGGCTCCCTTCACTCTGGAATAAAATCCCAGTCCAGGTTAGGCAGAGTCCCTCATTGACTCTCTTCAAGAGGAATCTTGATGAGTGGATGGGAGATCGTAGGTTTACCCCGGCTATCACTTCTGTGTCACTGTTAGACAGAGGCACAGTTCACTAACATCGAAAAAGGGCATAGCAAAATTAATTTAAAATGGGTGGCGAAAGCCAAACACACTCTGGCTAGGCTTATAAATGCCCTAGGGCAGATAGCCTAGTATGAACCTATGAACCTATGAACACTATATGGTGGGGAAAAGGACAAAGTTCAGGGTGGCCATGTGGTTTATTTCCCGGAGTAAAACTGCGATGATCCAGGTGTTCGTGAAACTAAGGCTTCAGCGAAGTTGTCTCATGCATCCGATTTTTGGCTAAGTGAAATTTCAATAATACTAGGCAGATCCATACTAGGATGTTGTAATGGTTTTGAAAGGTATAGGACCACTAGATGCCAAACTCTGGATTACAGGTCCTGTGAATCCCACCCAAGAAACTAATCAAAATACTGACTCCCAGACCCCATCAAGTTACAAGCTTCAGGCTGCTCTTTCATGTACATCTTATTTTTAAATAACAGACATCACTTATAGCAAATATTGCATTATTTCCTTAATGTAATGTTTGCTTTCAAGAAATATGAACACATTTGAAAGAAGGACCTCATAATTTCCAAGAATTCTTTTATGAATCAAATATATGGACCTTTTATGTTGTACTGCACTTGAGGTGGAATACAAGTGTCAGGTCATGTGTAATACTGCTACTTTATGTTTCTATATTTATTGCTCTTTACAACTAAAATAAAAAGCACATCAAAATATATAATTATGAATTTTGTGCTGGAGTGACTGACTTCTGTGAAGTACTTAACAGGGTGCATAAATGTGCCACATTCTGATGAGTAAAGTGTGCCAAGACTGCTGAGCCTGCAAAGAAGTTGAAGAGACTGTGGAAGTGACTTACACTACATGCGGTGGGGCAAGTGAGAAAACCTGCTAATGCGGGAAGGTGCTACTGGGCCTAAATATGTATGGTAACTTTATTCTACTGCATCAGTCATGAAGTTTTTACAGTGAAGAGGTTGGTGGAAAAAAGGATTTAGGAGAAGAAAAAACTGAACATTGTCTTCTAAAAAGTGGGAAGTGTTTGTACAATTTATTGATGATGGCTAACAGGAATGGATAAAAAATGATGTCACTTTATTTAAAAAAAGTGGGCTCAATTAATTTGTGGATGGCCAGATAAAGGAGATGACATTTGGTATGCTGGGTTGTGACTGCCGGATAGATCAAGCATGCAGCATTATATACAATGTTACCTCATATGAAGGGTTAGATACAATGTACCTCATATGAAGAGTTAGATACAATGTTACCTCATATGAAGAGTTAGATACAATGTTACCTCATATGAAGGGTTAGATACAATGTACCTCATATGAAGGGTTAGATACAATGCACTTTATATGAAGGGTTAGATACAATGTACCTCATATGAAGGGTTAGGTACGGGAGTTAGATACAATGTTACCTCATATGAAGGGTTAGATACAATGCACTTTATATGAAGGGTTAGATACAATGTACCTCATATGAAGGGTTAGGTACGGGAGTTAGATACAATGTTACCTCATATGAAGGGTTAGATACAATGTACCTCATATGAAGGGTTAGATACAATGTACCTCATATGAAGGGTTAGATACAATGTTACCTCATATGAAGGGTTAGATACAATGTACCTCATATGAAGGGTTAGGTACAGTGTACCTCTTATGAAGGGTTAGGTACAATGTACCTCATGTGAAGGGTTAGGTACAATGTACCTCATATGAAGGGTTAGATACAATGTACCTCATATGAAGGGTTAGATACAATGCACTTTATATGAAGGGTTAGATACAATGTACCTCATATGAAGGGTTAGGTACGGGAGTTAGATACAATGTTACCTCATATGAAGGGTTAGATACAATGTACCTCATATGAAGGGTTAGATACAATGTACCTCATATGAAAGGTTAGATACAATGTTACCTCATATGAAGGGTTAGATACAATGTACCTCATATGAAGGGTTAGGTACAGTGTACCTCATATGAAGGGTTAGGTACAATGTACCTCATGTGAAGGGTTAGGTACAATGTACTTCATATGAAGGGTTAGGTACAATGTACCTCATATGAAGGGTTAGGTACAATGTACCTCATATGAAGGGTTAGATACAATGTACCTCATATGAAGGGTTAGGTACAATGTACCTCATATGAAGGGTTAGATACAATGTACCTCATATGAAGGGTTAGGTACAATGAACCTCGTATGAAGGGTTAGATGCAATGTGCCTCATATGAAGGGTTAGATACAATGTACCTCATATGAAGGGTTAGGTACAATGTACCTCATATGAAGGGTTAGATACAATGTACCTCATATGAAGGGTTAGGTGCAATGTGCCTCGTATGAAGGGTTAGATACAATGTACCTCGTATGAAGGGTTAGGTACAATGTACCTCATTCGAAGGGTTAGGTACAATGTACCTCATATGAAGGGTTAGATACAATGTACCTCATATGAAGGGTTAGATACAATGTTACCTGATATGAAGGGTTATATACAATGTACCTCATATGAAGGGTTAGCTACAATGTACCTCATATGAAGGGTTAGATACAATGTACCTCATATGAAGTGTTAGATACAATGTTACCTGATATGAAGGGTTAGATACTGTGGCACCTTGTTTGACAAGCCACTGCAGTTAACAGTTAAATGCCATAGCTTCAGGATTAGATACAGAGGTACCTCTCATGACAAGATGTTGCAGTTAATGATTAAATAACATAGTTTCAGGGTAAGATACCATGTTACCTCACTTGGCAAACAGTTGCAGTTTACAGTTAAATGCCATAGATTCAGGGTTACATACTGTGGTACAGCACATGACAAACCACTGCGGTTAATAGTTAATGCCATAGCTTTCAGTTTAAGCCTGCAATGAGAGTAGGGTTAGTGCTTGGCTGTTTTAATGAAAGCCACCAATGGTTTTTCTGCTGTAATACACCAAAGAAGAAATCATCTGCAGCTCACTATTTCAAATTGGAGGAGGGATAGGGCACTGGTGTATCTTGTATATCTGATAGCATTATGTACTGCAGTCATTCTTTGGATGAGCTGTATTCTGATGTCATTAAAGGCTGTAATCTGTGGTGGGTGATAGAGAGGAGCATAGGAGCATGACAGTGGAACAAAGAGAGAGGATCTGGACCCAACAGTCCAGACCTCACTGTTCACGGATGATGGATTTGTATATGCTGATATGGAGGAACAAGTGGCTTAAATGGAGAAAGTGACCAGTGCACAGTAGTCAGTGGGGCAAGATTAGTGGTGCTGCCTAATTAGGCATTTTACACAGGTTGCCTTTAAATTCATCAGACAAAGTTAAGCAGCGGTGAGCTGGTGCTTATGAAACTGAAGAACAGACTGATTTTAGCCACATGGGTGATGGAACACTCTGTTAAAAAGTGTGCAGAACACAACAGGAAGCATGAGAAGGTACATGAATAGAGGATGCTGGCAAGATAACTAATAGGTCACGTGACATGCATGTCCTGTAAGGGAGCAGCATTCGAATGGTATGTAAGTCAGCATGGGAGTTTGGTTGGAGATCTTTGATGTATGTCAACACCTTCCCCCCACCTTTTCTGCTCTTGTCCGGTTGCTTTTTGCAGGTCCTTGAGACTGTACAGACTCTCTGTATTGCAGACTGTTATGATAACAACAGTGCCACTGGTCAAACAGTAGAATTGTCTTTGACCTAGAAGATGAAAGCACTGTGGCTTTAATTCACACACCAGGTATTTGGATTTATTTTCCATACTGAGAATGCTGTGCTGCATATGAGTGCTAACATTGTTTGAATGAGAAATTAAACTGAGGCCCATCTGTCTGAGTTAGTGGTTGCATGGATGGACATATACGATCCCATGGCACTTACTAAAAAGAGGAGAGGTTCCTTGTTATAAAAACAAAATAAATGTACAAAATATACAAGAGTACAAAAGGTAACTCCCATCACACTTCTTACAAAAGTACAAATATAAGCAAAACACCACACAAGTCAAATAGAAAAAAGAAAAGAAACAAAATGTGAAATGATATGTACACATATTAAGTTCAGAATTCTCCCATACTCGGGCGTGGCCAAGATGTCAGAGAGATAACAGCACTTTTTTGATGCTCTGCTTAACAGAAATTTCTCTGACAGGAAATTTTCTTAATATTATTTTAAAAACATCTAAGTTTTCTTTCACCTATATATTTAGATACAGTGGATTATTTTTTTCTACAAATATTTCAATTTTGGTGAATAGAAAGTGAATTACATCCTGTCAGAAGTACAGCAGCTGAATATAACAGACTCTCTCAGTCATGAGTTATTCAAAAGCCTCTTTCCAGGAAACTTCCATGAAGAAAGAATTACAAACAATAATATCCAGTATTCAAGATATTTCCATGAAAATGGACAATTTAGAAAAAATCATGGAAAACATGAAGAAAGAAAATAGAAAGCAGATTGAAGAATTCAAGGAGATAATTACAAGACACACAGACCAGATAACAGAAATTGAAGAATCTCTTAATGAAATAGACGGAAGACAGCATGAAAATGATAGCCAGATTGACTTCTTACTCAGTATGGAGAACATCGATATCTGTGCAGTGACAGAAACCTGGTTCAAGGCTCCAGAGAGCACCCCAGCACTACCAGGCTATACCTCATATCATGCTTTTCGGCCCCAAAACCCGGACCGAACCACAAAGGAGGGAGTTTCCATATTTATCAAGGATATCCACACCTCCAGGTTAGTGGCATTGCACAAAGTATCGGAGACCATCCATGTGCAACTAACAGTGGGCAAGACTGCTTCTCAGTTTATAGCATCCTACAGACCACCCTCTCAAAGTCAGGAATCCCATTCGGCTTTCCTGAAAACATTGAAGAACATGAAGATCTCTCTCCGAACACCATTATATTAGGCGACTTCAACTACCCAAACATTGACTGGAGCACTTGCCAA
>NC_056728.1:1503256441-1503277028 GCF_019279795.1 Protopterus annectens
GCCCCTACACAGCTGTTGTGGCATAGTGTATAGGGTCCTGGGTTCAAGATCTGCAAGGGCTGTTTATTTTTTGCTAGACAGAACAAGGGCTGTTGGATACAGAGTGGTTAAGGCAGTTTTGAGCATCTTTTAGCATGTTTGTGTGGGTTTATGTGAAGCTAAGTGGTGCTTATGTATGGTTAAATGTAAGGGTGCTTACACCGTGTAGGCTTTGCTTACCAGTGCGCAAATGTGCTCAGCTGTTACATTGCAGTGATGCTAACACCTGCAAAGCATGGCTCAGCCCTGGTAACAAGTGCTCACATCCCAGTCTAATAACATAGCAGGTTAATGACATCTGTAATAACTGTATGTAATGCCATGTGCAAAACATGCGTCTATGTGCCGTCGTTACAGTAGCAAGGGGTGTGAGTGTCATGTCTGTGACACTCAAGTATATAAGACCTGTACATCATGCTTATCTGCGTGGATGTGTTACATACAAGGGTAGTAACCCAGGTTATGTGCCGTCACACTGGCATGTAGCGTATCACGCTGTTACTACTGTTGAGAGTGCTTTCCTAGGCAAGAGTAGATTGCTAAATGTAGTACTGGCAACAAGCACCCCTGCAGGCATAGCTGGACTCTGAGACCTCACTGTCATGCTCCTGGTGTGTGAGCTGTGTCACAATATATATCCCCTACTGGATAATGATCTGACATGTGGAAAGTAACTGTAGATTACCATCTGTTCAGCACATGTCAGTGATGGCTTCCAACATGTAGTAATGGCATCCATATTGGTGTCAGACATGTATCTGTTGACACATTCATCCTAATGCATAGCTAGTTGCCAAGATGATGTCTCTCAGTCCCTGTACAGATGTGCAGATGGCAGGTATCCAGCTTGGATACGTACAGGCAACCTATGCTTGACTGACACTGATATGTCTGCCCAGCTGTGTTACAACTGGCACAGATAGGACACAACGCACTGTACACTCTACATGCCTCAGGTACCTCCACTACACTACCCCAGTCAACAGAACCTGCTTGGGTACAGGTCTCCATCACAGACACTAACCATGTGTTGTAATACATGTTGCATACATGTCAACTGGATCACCTTAGTGGCCGTTTGCAGGAGGCACCCAGAGGATTGGCTGATACATGTCACCCTCACACTGAGGGTCACCACAGTGGTGTCTGTCAAAAGATTGCCTGTTGGCACATGACAGGTGGCATGATACCACTGTACACACATGCCACCTTCACAACTCATCTCTCCATGGACAATAGCCAGGTACACACCTATGACCACCTGCAGTGATGCACCCCAGTACTGATAAATGTGTATGTGTGCATTACTGAGGATAGCAGTGTCTGTGTGTTAGTACACTTGTAGTTGGAAATACCATGAGGACCTTCACACCCACTGTAACACCCATTGCCATAGTAAGATGTGGCTGTTGCTGTACCGGACATTACATGTACCCTGTTATGCTCTTCTCCCTAATGGCTAGATTAGCCTAGCAGTACCAGCATAATAGTGTTGTATAAATGGATCAATAGGCATGGGATACCCATTGAAGTTTGGCAAGTGTGTTTATGTGTGCATGTCTGTATATCTGTAGGGTACAGCATTCTGAGGCCACATACTCCTGTTACAATAGACATTGCCACACAGTATTACGGATAGTGATGTTGCTGCCCATAGATGAGGCATGACAATGCATCACTCTACTATGCCTGTGGCATGTGCATTAGATGCATATCCCTGTAGTACCACTGTTGGGATGGACAATGGGTTGTATCACAGTTGTGGGCAATCTGTGATGGTGGGTATGTCAGAGTGTCATCATGGGTTCCAGTGTGTACAATATCCACTGTGCGGTGTGGATGCTGTGTACACTGTCATTACACCATTGTACACCCAGTACATGTCCCATGTACCACTGTATGATGACCACTGTCACCATCAACCATACAGGTAACTGATACCACAATCCAGCCCAGTTATGCATGTGCTGTGTGCAGCCTACCTGTAACACAATGGACTCACTGACAATTTAGTTAGCACCTATAGGCCCAAGTCTCTTGGATGTGTGCCTGCCTGTTATGTGTCTGTTAATATGTATATGATGGTATGTCACACTATGTATTGTCCATATACAATCATTACATCCCCCATTACCATACTGTACATGTCTGGGGATGTTCTGAATGTAACCTCTAACCTGGAACACACCTCACCCTAAACGCTGTGTGTTGTGTGCAATGAAGGCCACACACATCAGTAGCACTACATACATAGGTAGGGGTCTAGTCCCAGTGTTGCCAAGTAAGAGTGTGCGTGTATGTGGATGAATCTACATCAGGTTGCTAATTATACATGTCCCAGCGGATCACTTGTCCATGTGGTACAGGCAGTAACTGATATACAGACCTGTGGCATGTGTTCAACTGTACCCCAGATATATCACAACCATGGTGTCACCACAGTGCCATACCCCTTGAAGAATATGACTGCAGACCATCCTCTTGCTGACACATGTACACCTACAACACAAATGGATAACATTATGGAGACCACAATCACCAGTATTACTAACAGCTATAATGCGTATCATGGCTGAACAGCTACACTACCTGACATGTATGCATTAACATTACTGATGACATGTTACACAGCAGAACATTGGTACACTAGTACAGTCACCACGTGTGCATCTGAAATCCATATATAGCGTCCCTGCATCGATGTTATGGATGACAGGGGATGTGGGCACAGGTATGATCATGTGCACAGGGTGTGTTATTGGATTGCCACAGACCATGGTGGCCATGCATTTGACAATGTATGTGGGTGAGGGGTGTAATTAGCTGAAATGAGTGTGGTGATGTGGGCGTGTGTAGATAAGGGAGGTTGCCCTAGGTGTGTTTGTATAGTGTGTGGATATGCATGCACGCAGTTCTGCCATGTGGCTGCCCTATACAGGTGTTTCTTGGACAGCTGCAGACCATACTTGGCAGGGTGTGCAGGTCACAGCCTCTGGCCATGGACATGCAGACTGTGCCTGCCAGGGGTTCCATGGGCACATCCAGGTACAGGCCTTCATGTGCTACTCTCCCCTGATGATGACAAATGTCTGCTGGAACCAGGTCCCTCCTGGGACTGGCCAGGGTCACATGCACTTGGCCTGCTGTGGTGTAGTGTGGACAGTGCCCCCCTGCAGTGCTGGGGCTGGTACTGCCACTACGGGAGCACCTTGGTGTCCTAGCATGTCCAGCCGCCGCATCGGCCAGGCTGTTGGTATTGCAGGCCTATGTCCACTGGCCATCAACCCTCTCCCACCACATGTTTCGCCGAGCATTGGCAGTACTATCACGGTGTGGATAAGGCCCAACTTCTCACCCAACCGTCTATCCATGACCCTGGTATAATCACAGAGGGCACCTGCAAGTTAATGGAAGTTGTCGCTTACAGATGAGAGAGCAGCCCTCTGCAGCCTCAGACCCTGTCTGGTGTACAGTTTCATATGTGCCTGCACCCCTATGGCTTTCTGAAACATGCACCTGGTGGTACTAGTTGTGGCACTTCTGCCAGGGGCATGATGACCAGTGGCTCTACCATGAGCACCTAGGGACATCTGCCAGTGTGGTGCCCTGCCAGACATCCAGCTATGCCTGCTGTGACCAGACACCGTAGGCAAAGATACCACACTTTCCTGTGCACTGCCCCCGACTGCCAACTGTTCCTCTGCTGTGGCCATGGGTGATGGGGTATGTATAGGCACTGTAACTGTGTGCGGGGTTGGGGTGACTAACAGGGGGATGTCAAACAATGGCACAGTTTCAGCCTCTGACAACCCTCCCTGTGCCTCAACAGTCCTATCATCATCGTCGGTGTCTGTATGGACACCAACATCAAATTGCATGCAGGAGGGACCCTGACCCACCTTGCCACCTGTAGGGGAAAACAAAAATCGCACTTTAAGACCTGTATGGCATTGCATAAAAGTACACACACACACACACACACACACACACACACACACACACACACACACACACACACACACAACCACACACCCACACACACACACACACACACACACTGAAATTCCACCATAATACCTATCTTTCCCTGAGTTTACAGACAGTCCCACATTTATTCACATAAGTTTCCCATCCTGCATCATACCTGGTAACATACACTCATTAATACCACTCATTAACATATCATTCCTCTAAATGCCTAGACGAGTGATCACAACACAAGTCCTGTTACTCCATTACCTCCTTGACTTGGGTGGAGTAGGTTTTACATGGCCTCACTGATGTCATCCAGTGTTCACCTTGGGTATGTCCGGACATCATGGGCATGGTCCCCATATGTTAGGGGCTACTACATTCACTCCATAATGTCACGCACTGGAGTGTCATACATAGCTATTGCTCGGTACATGCCAGATCTGCTGCTCAATCAATTTATCATGTGAACAACAGAATTACTTGGATGCACTCCCTGGTGTTGTCCAGTAATTCCCCAATGCATCTGTAGTGCTGCATACGTAGATAGTCATTCACCTTTCTGCTGATTGCAATATTAAGGGTATACTTTGTGTCTAGTTTCCCTCCCAATGCATGTTCCATGCTACAGACCTTATAATATTATCAGCTGTCCTGTGATTACATATCAGAGAAGTATTCCTGGTGTCTCATGTGTCAGTCCATGTCCATGTACTGCACGAGTCCAAAGGGAAGTAGTGCCGTATGAACATCCCCACAATCACACATGTGCATACATGGACACCCACACAAACACACACACACACACACACACACACACACACACACACACACACACACACACACACACACACATGCACGCACACATCCTACATGCAGCAACCCCCCTCTACTCCATCAGATTGCACTTACAGAGAAAATAACCCCCCCACACGCACACACACACCTACAGGTGAAGTTGCACAAAGATAGTACACACAGTCCACCCATTACCCATCTATCAACATGCATAACATATGGTACTCAACGGCATGCAGTGCAGCTATAGTCAATCCATGCTGGCAACAGTATACATGTATGTGATGTATGGGCTGTGTTAGCAGATGATGCCCCTTCCCTTGGAAAATACTGCGCCCTTATACACAGTATTGCTGTGCGCCTGTTCTGCATCCTGCCATGTACTATGCACCATACCTCACAGGTGTACAAACCATTGGTGAATGTGTATCACTGTGTCAGTTATGTCTGCTCTTATGCTCACAGCCCTTATGTGTTTGTGCGACACATACCTGGGATGATATGTGGACAGATGTCATTTATGAATGTCTGATGTCTGGTTTACAGATCTCAACATAAGCGGTGCATGTATGACCAATACAATACTATTACACTGACTACCTTCAAACCTTACCATGGCAATAAGGATTGTACACACCCTTTTTGATATGACGCACTCTTCCTTGATATGCCATAGGGCCGCATCACCACATATAGTAATATTACATGATCCTGATATGCAACATATGTCCTATACATTCACATGCCATGTCTAACAAATGTGTTAGGTGTGCAGATGCTGACCGTTATCTTGCAGGTGTCTGACATACCCTTCAGATACCCCGTCATGGTCACCATTGTAATGCAGTGCAGTTAACATCAACAATACGTCAACATGTATGGCATGTATTATGGGTAGGTGTGCTAGATGTAATGCTCCTCAGCCGGTGTGTGGGTAGCAACCACCTCCACTATGGTCTCTGCCAGTTGTTGCATGTGCAGGCGAGCAGGTGCCATGAGGCAGGCAAGGAGCTCCTCTACACGTGTTGGGGGGTGGATGGCATGACCCCCCCTGTTGCGAGGTGATCCCCCTAGTCTGCAGCAGCACACTGATGGGCATTGCAAAGCAGGTTGCTACAATGATGCTGGGCCTGCTCATAACTGCATTTATGCAGGCCGACATCATTGACCCTGTGGACTAGAGCATTCCACAGGGCAGTGCACCCCTGCTGCTCATGGGCTGTCCTGCCAAAGAGAACCTGATAGTGCTGTAACAGGTGGTTAAGAATGGCCTCATTTTATGCTGCTGAATACACTGGTAACTGGCCGTGGGACATTTTGCCTGAAAGACATAAAGATGGAAACAGGTCTGAGCAACTCATACAGCGAGGTTACCATAGTTCTTAATACACATCTCTCTCTCCCCCCACCATATCAGCGACAAAAAAACTGTTCATACAACTCAATAGGCATGGCTACAGCTTACCTACCACTGGGACATATATTGTATTGTACCACACTTTGTGCTATGTGTTTGTAGCCATGTTCCCTGTAGAGACACTATCATTGCTGGCCTGTTACAGACTCTTTCACCTGCAAGACATTGTCAGGGCCACTATGGTTCCATATATGCATGTGGTGTACTTGCTATGTGATTGCTGCTGCACATCTGTTATTATGTGTTATTGGGGATATCAATGCATGATGTTGGACATGTTCCAGGAGTGTGTGGACTATTATGTTCTATAACAGTGACACAATAACATATTTAAGAAATAGTTGCCAGCAGAATCACCTCTCCCACCTCATCTGGCCATGTTACCAGGCGGCATCACATGTGGGATCCACCCTGTGGCCTCCTCATCTACTGGTCCAGCAGAACCTTCAGGTGGAACCACCTCAGTGGATGGTGTCCCCCCCGAGCACACACAGACATGATCCTGTCACCCGAGATCAGGTCCAAGGTCTGCTCCCTAAGGGGCTACACAGAAACTTGTGTGATGTGCTACAGCACCTTGAGGGCCTCAGTACACAATCACTGGGTCTACATGCTCCTCCTACAAAACCTCCAGGCCAGGCACCTTTAGGGCCGCAAAGCTGCTGTTGTGACTAACAATGGGTGGGGGCCTTGTTCCCATTGTTTCCATATGCGGTCTCATGGGGTTTGCACATCGCAGACCACACCCACCATCCAGGGTGTTATATACCACTCCTGTGGGCTGTCCTCTATATCTACCAACCAAAACCACCTCCACAAATATACCTGCTATCCTTCCCCAAATTCACATTCCCTGCTTCACAGACAAGGGCAATGTGGTCCCAAAAAGGGGTTCATGTGATATAACCATCCATGTTGCACACACCTACAGCTGTATATATCCATGTGTATTGCTATGTGTGATGTTTCCTCACACATAGCATTCAGCACTGTGATGGAAATATAGGGGACATGTTTTTATATATATGTGTGTGTGTGTGTGTGTGTGTGTGTGTGTGTGTGTGTGTGTGTGTGTGTGTGTGTGTGTGTGTGTGTGTGTGTGTGTGTGTGTTTGTGTATATGTAGACATACACGCATACATATAAATATATATATATATATATATATATATATATATATATATATATATGTATATGTGTGTGTGTGTGTGTGTGTGTGGTAGATATATGTTATGCTGTATATGTGTATATATATATATATATATATATATATATATATATATATATATATGTGTCTACATATGGGTGTTTGTATATCTGTAGACATACATGTGTGTGTGTATGTATATATATGTACACATATACATACCTATATATATATGGGGTACATTCAGACATCAGGTCCACAATCTCTAACTCTCCTTCCTGCACAGATGCACTGCTCTGCCTTGCTACAACACAGACAGGTGCCACAAATGGACACAGCCTAAGATTAGTGGGGTATATATAGGGCCAGATTACAGTTAGCCTATTACACACCTATGGCATTTCATCTTGCTACAATATATGTTAACCTGAGTGTCCTGCAAGTGGTGGGCTCTGGAACCCACGTGTCCATCATTATGGCATGGCCTCCACCACCAGCTATTGGCCACAGTAATATACATGCTTTCCATTACACAACACACACTATGATGGCTTACATCTTGTCAGTCAGTGCTGCTCTGCACAGTTGACGGGTATGACCCACTACCCACAGGGACAGACTCTATTGTCCATAGCAGTTGTTCAGCTGAACATCATTACAACAACAACATCTGATGGCACATATAAATCATTCCACATCATCTATCCCATTATTATGGACCAAGTACTACAGTCAGTTACATGCATATATACTTCACATACCTGTTTTGGGAATGAGGTCTGTTTTGGATAGTTTCCTTGTAGAAGTATTTTTTATCTCATTTGCTTTGTCTTTAGCCTGCTTTCTGTCTAGGTTTGTTTGTTTGTTTCTGTTTCAGTTTCAGTTTTGGTTTCGGTTTCAGTTTCTCTCTCTTTCTCTCTATCTCTCTGTCTCCAGTAAATGGATTGAGCTGCCTGGAATAGATTGCAGCATGACTTTTGCAGGTGATGCCCATGATCAGGTGATGGCCGCTGGATCAATCAGTGTCCCCTACTTGCTACCTGCATGCAGCATGCTGTGTAGTACTTCCAATTACCACTGTCATGGCAACCCACTACTATAAATCCCTACATCACGTGGGTGTGGTACCTTTACCTTTCCTGTATGGTGGACATCCTTCCTGTGTGTGGCCAGCAGTGTTACAGACAGCAGGTAGCAATACCTTTACAAGAGAACTTGCACACTCAGGCGAGCTACATATTTGTATGAGGTTCCAGAAATACAAACAGAGTGTGAGTAGTGTTGTTGTATGCATTGTATAGCACCAGTGTTACAGGGTTGTGTGTACATACTAGTTTAACATGGACACCATATGGAACAGCCAGCATTCCTACAGTTGCCACCTTATCAAATTCACAGTGTATGAGTCACTCATACAAAAAACAATTGTTGCTTGAAACATATACCCACAGAGAGTTCAAAGGATATAACACCACACATTGGTTTGCATACATGAGAAAGCATTATTTGTGTACTATTACAGTTGTATATGCCATGTCATATAGCTGTTTAGGCTTTTAAATACATACAAACAGATTAATGCCACTCTCAAACAGATCATTTAATTTGTAAGTAAATCCAAAACCTCTACTCACCACTGCCTAACCCTACAATCTCTGAACTGGCTGGAACTCTCAAACCTCCTAGACTATTTCCAACTAACCACTGTGCACAAATTAATATTCTATCCAGATAAATGCCCAGTCTTAACAAACATCCTTCTCCTTACATCCCAACCAGATCTCTGAGATCTGAACACCAAAATGTAATCCCTGTCCACAAACCCAAACGCCCTGCAGGCCAACTCCTTCTCTCTTTCACTGTAGGCAAAAAATGGAACTCTATCCTTCCTTCACTCAGGACTACACCTAGCTCTGAATCCTTCAAAACCCTACTTTTCTCTTACCTATCCAGAAAACATAAATGTTCCTGCTTTCACCCTACATAACAATTTTAAGAATTTCCCCTTTGAGCTCTTCATACTCCTGCTCTTCTCTGCACTATTACCTCTTTTTCTATTCTGTTAATTAAACCTAAGCTAACATACTCAGACTAAGCATATTCTCTCTCTTGACTCCAAGCATTGTATATATTGTAAATATCAAGTAATTCACTGATGCTTATTGTCCAGTCAGTCTAAACTTACTGCCCTGAATGTAAATACCAACAAACTGTGCTACCTATGTCAAAATTGTATTCCAATGTCAATTTATCCACCTGTACCTGATTGCATATATGTATTTACCATTGCATTATGTAACCTTTGTATCCATATATGTATGTACTTACCATTGCATTATGTAACCTTTGTAACCATATTGCTTATTGGAGCTTTTCTCCCCGGGCCTCCACTGAAAATGGGCACACCAGTGGCCCAGTGGACTTCCTCGGTAATCAAACTGAAATAAATAAATACATAAATGTTACTGATACCAACCTGACATCATAGAGGTGGGATGGATTGCTCTTAACATCTTGTGCCCATATTGTGTCGGGTCCTGGTTATGGGACTTGCAACAGTTGGTATTGTATTGCAGGGCAGACCTGTTTGGCTGTGGGGGAGGTAATATCAATACGTACAAGACATATGTAGCTTAGGCCCCCTCACCCCCATTAACGGTGCCTGTGGTCATATATGTATTTGTTATGTTCTTTTTTACATCTATAGATATCTGTATATATATATATATATATATATATATATATATATATATATTTATATGTATGCTTACATATATATATATATATATATATATATATATATATATATATATATACATATATATGTAGACATATATATCTATAGATGTATGCATATGTATATATATATATATATATATATATATATATATATATATATATATATGTGTGTGTGTGTGTGTGTGTGTGTGTGTGTGTGTGTGTGTGTGTGTGTGTGTGTGTGTGTGTGTGTGTGTGTGTGTATATATATATATATATATATATATATATATACATATATATATATATATACATATATATATATATATATATATATATATATATATATATATATATATATATTTATTTATATAGCTATTTAGATAGAAATATATACACACACACATACATCTACATTTTTAAATACATTTCCTGTACTGTTGAATGACTGTGCTGAATGATATGCTTGTGAAATCATCAGGGTTTTGTATATCTGACATGGCTTAGTAATAAATCACTTTGGCTTTGGTGTGCAGGTTCTTGGGTTCAAGACTTTCAGAGGCTGTTTATTCTGTTGCTGGGCAAAACAAGGTCCGTTGGATACAGAGGGATTAAGGCACTTTTAAGCAGTTGTAAGTGGGTTTGCACTGGTTTATGCAGAGGTAAGCACTGCTAACTTCCGGTTACAGTTTCTTATACTAGTTTAGCTTCTCAGTTGCTTACCCTGTGTAGGCATTGCTTACCCCCACAAAAACAAGCTTAAACCCGCTTACTGCTGGTTAAAAGTGCTTACTCCCATTTACCCACATGCTAATTGCTTTAAAAGAAATGAAAAATGGTTGATAGGAAAGTGATGAAAAAGGGGTGCAAAGAGGGAAAGACAATAAGGAAAATAGCTAGGGATGTGCAGGAAGGTTGTAGGGAAGGTTCATAGCTGCCCATTTCTTCTACAGCTGTGCATATACACTGAATTCTGAGAGAGGGGTATGGACAACAATTATAATTTGTTAAGCCAATTAGACCAGATTACATGTGTCCAATGGACACATGTGTGAAGTGGACAGCTATGTAAGGGGCGAGATTTTTTGGGGGGAACAGATTGCCCTTTTTTCAGGAGAGAGTGGGATGTTGGGGTGGGATAGTAGGTATATTTGGGAAGGTAGGCTGGGTAGGTTTACAGACAATACAAACAAGATGCATACAGTGGGGTTATATGACACATATGTGGGGTAAACACCTTGATGGGGAGGGGTGTCTAGAAATCGCAAGCCCATGAGCCCCCTAGTGGAAACAGTGGGACTGAGGTCCCCACCCATGGGCAGTCACCACTGCACCTTCACAGCCCCAAAGGTGGCTGTGTTGCGGCTGAGTAGGAAGGCCAAGCTGACTCTCTAGTTGCAATACATGGCCTTCAAGCTTGCGTAGTAGATCTCCAAACTTCCTGCGAAGCTCGCTACACACCACGACCCGGACCTGGTGACTGGTGACAGGTTCCTGTCTGTGCCTGCTCCTGGGGGGGTGAACCCTATCCCTTGAAGTGGTTCTACCCGAAGGTGGTGCACAACCAATGGACAAGGAGGTCCCAGGTTGGGCCCCAGATATGCTGGTGCCTGGTGCCACGGCCTGCTGAGGTGGGACAGGTGTGTCCGCCAGTACCGGCCTTCCCAAACGTGCTATGGTGTTTACATTTTATCAATATGTGTGGGTTAGTAGTAGTCAACACATTCCAGGATTAGGTATAACAGCATGCATAGCTATTCCCATTAACCCAAACACCAGATATGGAACAGTTGAAGAGCAAACAGAGAACACATGCATATATGGAACCACTGTGGTCATTACAACAGCATGCATGTACATTGATGGCAGCATGTCACCAATGTGGGAGCATTTCAACATAGCACATGCATAGAAACAAATTTAAATGTTTATCAAACAATAGGACATATGTCCCAACAGTCAAGTTAATTCAGCACACACCGATTGAGTTGTGCATTTAGTTTATTGTTGCAGATATGGTGGGGGGGAGAAATATGTCAATTAACAACTAGTATATTCCTGTAGTTTGTATTACTTTCCTAATCAGTGCTGTGATCTGTACATTACAGGTATTAGTACACTACCCTATTGCCTTAGTTTGGGCAGTGGTATAGATGTCGACAACTATATACATGAACTGAGTTTTACCTGCAGTATACACCTCTTACCTGGTATTCCTGTGGAGGTATTGTTTGTAAACACTACCTAACTGTTTCTACACATACTCCCAGATTCCAGGTTGATGTTATGCACATGCATGTCCATCTCTTATTGCACACACTCTGGGCATGTCTTCACTACATGCAGGTGAACCGGGACATATTTCGACTATTGCCCTCTTAAACCTTTAGTGAATTGTACAATGACAGGTTTGTTTTATTTGTATGTCTTGTTTGCTGCCTAAACGTCTGATATCATCCCACTGATTTGCCAGGGGACAGGGTGACAGGTAGCAGATATGGGCCAATTTACTGGACATTCTGGACATATCTCTACACTCGTGGGGTAGGATTCTGCATACAGCTTACTACCACTCCCAGGATTCAAACCATGGCTGTGTGTGCAAAATAATACAACAGTTCACGTTGCAGTTGAGTGTGCTATTTGGATTTTGTTGTTTGTCTTTTCATTGTTTTCTGTGTAAGTCTCTCTCAGTTGTACTATATGACCTCTTGGGATTACAACAGTCATATACAGATATTCCTACACATTTTATTTATGTAGCACAGTGTGGGTAACAGTGCTTAATACAACAGTACTATTAAGTGATTGCAACTCTACATTATCATATGATAGCAGAGTAAACACATACACTCCAGCAGTTAGACCTTTATTGTCAGGTTATTATGCTTTTATTTACATACAACCTATATGAGACTCTTCCTGTCCTATTCTCTGGTGTATAAAGTGCATGCCTTAAACAATACAGGTTTTATACAGGCAATTAACTTACTACTACTTTTAGTTTATTTCCTATGACAGTACATGCAAGAGTATTACTAACCTGCCTTGCATCGCAACCACTGCAGTCTACAGGAATGGGCGTCCTGGTTCACAGCCCGCTCACCTGACACTGTGACATAAGAGGAATATTTATCCATACATATCCATAATATACATGAGCTGGCAATTATTAAACAGGCAGTGGACTTTTACTTACACATGGTTGGGACATCCCCTGTCCTCCTAGCCTTTTGGATCCACTGATCAAAGAGATCCTTCTTTCTCTACCTCAGGTCGACATAGTGATGCCTGACCTGCTCACCGGTTCGGGGTATGCCAGTGGCACTGGTGAGGTCATGGGCAAGATGTTCCCAGGCTTCCGCTTTGTACTGGGAATCCTGGCACTGGCCCTGCAGCAGTCTCTGGTCATGGTCTTTCACAAGGAGTCCTACCATGACTCTGGACTCCTGGATGCCTCAGCGCTGCACCCGAAAGTGCACACCATCTCCCATTCTAGACATTGTGCCTACAGGGGAAACCTACAACCAGTTATGAGATGCATTCCCATCTGTTGGTTTTAAATAGTGCCAGTTTCCTGTACTTTGCCATGATTGAATGGTTTTGAAAATGATAAGCTACAGGCAAACCTGCTTACTTAAGGTTGACATTGCTTAAAGGGGTATACCAATGGGCAGACTGAGTTATCTGGCCTACACATTGTTTACACCTACTAAGCTGGGCTGTGCAATGCTTAGCATTGCTTAATATTTAATTTGCATTATATTTGCTTTTTGGCATTGATTTATTATTCATTACATGTTATATATGTGTTTGGTATCTGGGATTCATGTGTACGTACACTGTATGGGGTCCTTGTGTTTATTAGGGGATTTCAACACTTTATTACAATGACACCTCACATCTGGGCTTACTGCAGTACTCCAGTTCACATTGTTATGTAGCAGGTTATAGAACATAAAACTGTATATAGATTCCTTTCACATGTCTAGTTTGATTTTCCTATAGTGAGGATCTGTTTGGTGATACCTCAAGCTTATGTACTGCTCTAATGGCTTAGCGGTTAACTACTGTTACTGTTGTGTACAGGGTCCTGGGTTCAAGACCTGCAAAGGCTGTTTATTTTGTTTCTGGCCAGGACAGTGGCTGTTGCATACAGAGTGATTAAGGCACTTTTAAGCAATTGTAAGTGGGTTTGCATGAGTTTGCGCAAGGGTAAGCAATGTTAACCTTCAGTTAAATATGCTTACAGAGAGTTAACTTCAGTGTTGCTTAACCTGTATGCGCATTGCTTACCACCACAAAAACAGTCTTAAACTCACTTACTACTGCTTAAATATGCTTACTCTTGCTTACTACTGTGTACTCCCGCTTACCACAGCACTAATTTACACAGTAATATCTAATGGTTCTTGGGAAGGTGGTAGATTTGGAAACTGTATGGATTTATCATTCATTACACATTTTGCCTTCCATTTGTATCCCCGATTCCTGTATATATATATATATATATATATATATATATATATATATATATATATATATATATGTGCATATATATATATATATATATATATATATATATATATATATATATATATATATATATTTATATACACTGTATGGGGCACTTGTGATTATCTGTGGACTTTGCAACATTATGACAATGACACCTCACATCTGCATTTAATGTAGTATTCCACTTCACAAATATATGTTATTTAGTAGGTTATGCAACAATAAAAGCTGATCATAAAGTGATATGACATGGAAAATGGATTGTACTGGATTGGACTCAAACCGGGAATGACTGTTCATAAGGCGAATGCTCTGTCCACTACACTATTGCTGTACTGCTTCATTTGCATATATCTTGCTTTTTAACCTCTTGTGCTATTTAAGCTGCATTAACCGTAGCTAAGTGATGGGCAAACCCACGCACCTAAGATTAAATTTGATCTGTTTCATAAAAAATTCTTTATATTTAATGTTTTAACTATTGCACTTGTACACTTGGGGGTGTTTCTGGGGGTATGAGAACACCTAGGAGTGGTCTCACTCATTCTTACTCCTAAACTGCTGTTTTTGATTGCAAGGGCGTGTATATTCTGAGAGCTCTGCTCTGAGACACACCCCCTGCACTCGTACTTGCTCCATGTCCATTTAGTAGCTCAGGCAGCGTGCCTTCATTGATATGCATGGTGCACTGCTGTCCGTCTCCTAAACGGCCACTTCCGTGCAGGACTAAGCTAGTCCTGCATGGAAGGATAGTGAATCCAGGGGAGGGTTTGGCTAGAAAGACTTTCACAATGATTTTAAAAAACTGGAGGGAGGGTATTGACCTGATGGATGCAGGTAAGGAGTTCCAGGTCTTATCAACATGGTACAAATACAGACCATACCAAGTAGATTCGATAGCTCTGTGGACAAAGGGAAGATTTTGGTCAATGTATCATAAATACTGAGTGGGAATGTAATTGTGAAGAATGTTTTTTAGAGCTGGACAAGCAGATGAGTATAGATAGTTTTAAAGGTGGTGACAAGCAGTGTATATGTTAGTTGATAAGGGTAGTCCTAACCAATTTAAGCTTTTTTAGTGCTATACAGTGGTGGATTCTGATAGAGGTATTTGCTGCAAAATTAACAACTTTGTTATAGTATTGTTCAGGTTTTAATATTTGTGATGCCTGGGGGATAGTAAGGATGTGAATGTCATAAAAAGTCTAGTTTTAATTGAGTTGGTGAGAAAGTTTTTGTTGATTTTTTTAGGTATATGCAAGTCAAATTTATGATTATCATCCACTACCATACTTAATAATTTCCTGAGAACTCACTTCAGTGGCTCTATTATTAAGGGAGAGGATTTTTGTTTTTTCATGCAAGAGGGATTGGGAGAAAAAAGCAGTATTTGGAGGTGTTGAACTTGAGTTACAAAACCATGTTTTTGCAGCTGTTAATGACTCCTGAGTAATTTATAGGAGATGTACTTGACATGCTTGTGAGTGTGGCATCATCTACATATTGTATTAGTGAGGCCTGTTGTGTGGATGTATGGAGTGTACTGGTGAGAATGTTAAGAGGAGGGGACCAAGGATAGAGCCTTGTGGTACACCTGTGCTGACTGGGAGGTATGGAGAGAGGGTGGAGTACCATTTTACTGACTTATACCTATTGGACAGGTCGCTTCTGAACCATAGAAGGGTGTGCTGAGATTGAGTTAATGAGGGTATTTAAATTGATGTTTGCTGTGACAAACTGTGTTGAAGGCTTTAGACAAGTCTAGAAATAGGGAGTAAACTAGTTTTTTGCTATCTCTAGCTTTATTCACAGTATCTGTCACATTTAAAAGTGCAGTGCTAGTACTATGGCAGGGATGGAAGCTGTGTTGTTTTGGGGATAGGAGTTCTTTTTGCAGGAAATAGATTTGCAAATGTTTTTGAATACATTTTGCAAATGTTTTTGAATACATTTCTCAAGTATTTCGAAGAGGTGGGATACGATTGCTATAGGTCTAAAGTTACTGATGTCTGTTGAATTTTCTCCTTTGTGTAGAGTGATAATGCGTGATTTTTTTCCCAAGAGAAGGAATGTGGGATTTCCGAACTGAGCTATTTATAAGGATTAAGAGAAGACAGGCAATGGTACTTACTTTGAGGGTCATCATCTAAAGTAAAACATGGTTTGAGTTTGTTTAAGACTAGTTCTATATAGGATATGGGGACAAGTTTGAAGGTGAAGGTGGATGTGGTGATGTGTCTGTTGGGCAGGGTTGGGATTTCTTGATTAAGGAAACTATACTATCTATGAAATAATTATATTTCAGCTTTGAGTGGTATATTATTGGGAGAGGGGTTAGGGTTCAATTTTTGGTCAGGATGTAAGATTTATTTAATGGCTGATCAGACTTCTTTAGGGTTGTGTTACTATTGTTCTCAAATTGTGACAGTATACTTTTTTACTTCATTGATTTGCTTTTTTGTATGGTTGCGGAGCAGTTTGAATTTTTCTAGATATATTTTTGCCATTCTTTCCACATTTTTTTCTGTATCCTGAATTAGCATTCTACTCTTTTTGGACAGCCAAACTTCATTATTTGTTTTTAGTCTCTTCCTTCTAAGAGGTACAAGGCTATTTGGGATATTTGGAAAAGATGTACTGAATTCATTTACAGCATCATCTATGGGAAGAGTTTTAGATTGCTCCAGTTAATAGATGATAGAGTAGTAATGAATATCACATGGTTAAACTTGGACAGGCGTGTGTCATTTATAAATATGCCATTTGAGTGGATGAGCAGTATGTCTAGTTGTATAAACTGAGTGCTGGTCACTAAATAGTGTGGCATTGCACCAATGGCGGTGAATTTGCTTGGGTCTGATACTAGCATCCAGTCTAATAAAGTATTTATGTCTTCCTGTAATGTGTGAGGTTATTAATTAGTTAGTTGTGAGAAACCAAATAAGTTCATGCTGGATGTAGGGGAGTAACAAGTTATGCCCACCAACTGATATTGACATTACATAGTTGTATTTTTTCATGTGGAATTGTTGTGATATCCAATGTTGGATGTCTTCCAGTGTAGCTATATTGCCTCCAGAAGGGAAGTAAAGGACATATTTGTTTATATTTGTTTATTTTCATAAAAGTAATAAGAAGCTCTGATGAACTAAATTGAATTTTGGTATTGATTTGTCATAGGGGAAATGTGGTAGCGGTTGATAAATATTAGAGTAATTCAATCACCTTCCTCTTTATACAGTCATTACTGAGCATATTACAGCTAGGGCACAAAATGGAATATGTATAAGAGTGGTTAAATTACATTGATGGGCCTCCCTGACCCACCTGCCAGCTGTAACCTTTTGTAGAAGTCTTAGGATAAATCGTACATTGGAAGATTAAGGGTGGTGTTATGCTGTCAGCAGTCTTTGCAGGTCCCTGTAGAAGTGCAAAGCACAATAATGAGTAATGACAATTTGAAAGTTAAAGTGCAATCCAAAGGACAAAAATGAATTCTTAAACTTCCTGTTACATATTAAGTGTTTTTCAGTTTTTACAGGCTGCTTCAATCATTTTACCCAGTGATGTAGTGGACTGCAATCCCTACCTTGTTGCTTCTTATTGGTACTAACCTATAGGAACTCAGTATTCTGATGTTGGGGAAGCACCCCTATGTACTGCAAACTTGGAAGTAGACTATATTCTCTGTATTTTCACTAAGATCTGTGCTGGTGGAAGGATCTTAATCACAACATTTGGACTTTGAATAATCATCCATCCTAGCAGTATGCTGTTGGACTTCTATCGATATGCATATAAAATATATGTACTTCATGGAGCACCAAAATTATACTCCAAAATTAGGGAAAAGCAATGCTCATTAACTACCTTTCTAATATCAAGATATTATTTAGTAAACTTTTGTTAAGCAACTCTAATGGCTACAAAGTTCTAAACTCATTCTAGACCATTATCAGTGGTCAGTGTCCACCACAAGAAAGAGACGAAAATGGAACAAAATGCTAAAGCACTTCAAACTTAGTTCAGCCTTTATTGTTTGACCAAAATGACACGACTAATTTGTTTTAATGTTTTATGATGTCCTACATCTCTTCTGTAGTGGCCATGCTTTTTTTGTGGCAACACCAAGAGTACTTCAGCTTTCAAAGTTGTAAAACACTTATCACTGCTCTCATCTTTCAAGCTTCACTCTTGCTGTGAATTTCATAAGTTCTATATCTGTAACACATAACAAGCTGATTATAATCTGAGACCTGTTCATAATTCTCTATATCTTAAAATAGTGACTTTCAGAATTTGCCACAACTATTCAAGGAATGTCTACTTACCTAGGTGAGCAGCATTCTGCAGGCTTGATATAAATGGTCACTGTGGCCTACATGGGGTCAGATACAGCCCTCTACTTTTTTGTGTTTCACACGAGGCACATAGATCTTTGTACATTAAATGTCACATTTATAGTTCAGGTCAACTTTTTTATTTAGCTTACCCAAAAGGGCCATTTCAGCCAAGGCACAGAATGCAAAATCACTGAAAAATCATAATATTAATTTGTTGAGTTATAAATGCCAAGTATATCGTATTAGTTTACAATGTCTACAGTAGTTTCACCCTCGCTAGGATGTCTGGGACACAGAATGGAAGCTCTGAACTGCTAATGAGCTGCTTCCTATGTCAAGGAACAGGGGTTTGATTCCTTTCACTTTCATTTGCCTTTTGAGGAAGTCACCAAACCAGAGAATTCTTGTGGGTTGCCTTAGAAAATTGACAATTTGTTCAATGGGCCTACCCAGTTAACAAACTGATAACAATGAGAAAAAAAAAAATATATATATATATGTATATATATATATATATATATATATATATATATATATATATATATATATATATATTTAGAGAGATGATGTAAAGTCAAAGTAACTCAGCAGTTCTTAATGAAAATCAAAATAATGTAAGAAACTTATAATCAAGTAGCTTAACCAGCTTTTGATATCACCACTAGGTCTGCAGTTGATTGGCATATATAAGTGGATTAACTGTTCATTGGTGGGAGTGCTGAAAGTTGGTCAAGAATAACATTGCAGGGGTTGTTGTATAAAAATTTAGCTTGCTTGATTAAATAGACCATGTTATCATTTTAAAACCTATAATTATGGTGAAAAGAGTTTCAAGGAAGAGATAGAGAAGTGAAGATTTTTGAAATGGTGAGGTACAAGATAATGAATAGCTCAGGGTAGAATCGAAGTAGAAATAAAGTAATTGTTGAACTATTGAGGTGGTTTGAAGCTGAAAATATTGTAAAACTAGAAACGTGTTGCAGTACGTAAGGTGGAGTAGAAATTATCTTTGAGTGGGAAGTTAGGATGAAATATCATTCTTTGTTAGATAAGGTTTGCTGTCTGTAATATTTTGAAGGTGAAGAGCTGTTTAGAATGGGAATGACATATTCAGCAGTGAGAAAGAAAAATACCTTCCAAGCTGTACCTGGCTTTAAGGAAAAGAATAAGATATATGGTCTGCCAGATTTATAAGGCGTAATAAAGACAACAAGATCATTTCCCCTGAATGTTATCATCTGTAAACCACTGAACAGATGACAATGTGATTTAAATTAGTGTTCCTAGTGGGTGTTTGCACTGTTGCTACATTAACAGCTGTTATTCATTCTGATACATATCGCAGACATCAAAATGTTGGTGATACATAGCATTTACCTCCTAAAACAGATGATGTTTACATCATTCTGTGGAAGCACTATCATGTACAATACTGTATCTCCCCAACTGCCAGCCATCACATTTTAGCTTATGATGGGAATAGGACATTCTGGTGAAAAAAAAAAATGTGTGAGTTTGGAGAACATTAATAGAGAATGCAAAAAGGTACAAATGAGATGCGTGGTAAGTTGCATTATGCTGGAAAGAGAAAATAACGGTGAGCACTTTTGTCAAAGAGAAACTTTTATATAAAACC
>NC_056728.1:1503282528-1503305028 GCF_019279795.1 Protopterus annectens
TCATCTGAAATGCCATTTATTGAACCACCCCACCCCTGCTAATTATATATACCAACTCTGAGATTGCACTACAGTGCGGAAAGTGCAAATTTCCCGATCCCTAACATAATGCTATCTTAGTAAGAACAGTTTGACAAACAGCATGTTCAACAATATGCCATTTGAAATGCCATTCGGTGATCTGTTCTTTCGATAATATAATAGGGACCTCTATTTATACAGTCATTAGCATATTGAACTGTTATCCTTTTTTGGGAGCAGATCACTATGTGTGTGACTGTTTCTTGTATCACAAACAGCTCACTTCTCATTGCATGTCATACAGATGAGCTCAGCACACAATGTAGGTGTTCATGAATCCTGGCCCTGGTCTACAAACCCTTTTAAGTCATGACTTGGGTGCAAAAGTACAGCAGATAAGTACACTCAATAAAAGTATGTTATACAGACGTAGTATAATATTAAGATAGTCAGAGAACCGAAGTGGGAAGTATTTAGAGAGAAATGCATTAGAGAGCATTCACATACTACACTGTGCGAATAACATGTGCCTATAGTGTTTTGTAGTTATAACAGAAGTAGCTCTTCAAACATTTGTAATATGTAGATAAATGGGAAAGTTCATTTTTTTCAAAAACATTTTTATTTTGTTTTCCTTATAAACATACGCAAATGTACATATAACAAATACAATAAAACAATAACAAAACTATTTACGATATTTACATTCATCCATGATAAACAATCATTTTATCCATGAGAAGTTATCAGTATTTGTTCAAAAGGTTTTCCAATTTTTGCCATGCTATTTTTTTATGAGTAATGTTATGAGTTCTATAACAAATGGTTTTCAGTTCTTTTTTACAAACAACTTTTGCTAAATTAATAAAATCTTTACACATCAAATCTTGTTTACTTTTCCAGTTCAAAGTAATAACTTCTGGCAATTGCAAGAAATGACCAGAGTAACTGAATCTGAGATTTAGGTATTATATTAGGTATAGGAACAGTGAATAGGATTAGTGAGTTAGAAATATGACAGTTATCAGACCATAAAGCATTTACAAAATATCTGAACTCTGCCCAGTATTGAACAACATTTCTACATTCGAAGAACATGTGAACCCGGTTGGCATCTAGTAATTCATCACATTTTCAACATTTACTTTCACTATAAGATTTATTTTAAGTAGAGTATAGAAACTGAACACAGCGATGAGCAAAGCAGCACGCTTCAAAACAAAGCACAAATCCAAAAAGATTTACTTTGTGAATTAAACTTCGTTTTTGTGCTAATCTGCCATCATTTCTTTTTGGATTAGAGTATAGAAACTCATATTCATAAATTTCCATGTATACAATCTCCAATATAATGAAGAAGAGGTACCATATTTAGAATCCAATAACATTTTTTTGGATTCATCAAATATTTGTTCTCCATTAATCTTTACTTATTAATTCCAAAAATCTGAGTCAAACTTTAGAGTGTCTTCTCTTAGTATCTTATAGATACTTAATTTTTGATTATCTGTCTTTTCAAGACACCCCACAAGATTCAGCAAGCTCTGCATGGTGTGCAGGAATAGTGCAAGAGCTGCTGCACTTAATATGGCCAATGAGCGATCCAGGAACGAGCTCCCGGGATGTTCACGAGCACTCCTACACTATTCCTGCATGGACACCACTGCTATATGCTAATTACCCCATTTTCTGGTGAAAACCATGCAAATGAGGTGAATTAGTGATCCAGGAAGCAGGAAGGTGTCTGTGCAGGAATAGTGTAACCTGCAGAAATGTATTCAGTAACTAACCGAATACATTTCTGCAAATTACAAAATGGAGGCATGATAGCTCCAAAGAAAGCATGTATTCAATGCAGTAGGCATGCCAATGGCCAAATATATGGCCATTGGTATGGGAAATAGTTGCAAAATTATAAAAAGATAACTTTTATTTTTTTTGGACGATTTCGGCTGTTTAAGCGTAAGGCAGCAGTGAGCAAATGGGATCGGCCCAAAAATATGAAAAAAAGTTGGAAATAAGCTTTTAAACCCAAATTAGCATTTTGCCATGAAAGGCAATGGCATGCATAAGACAACAATACCAGGGAATAATGGTTGCTAAGGGGGAAGGCTCAGTGTGAGTGTGGTAACTATGAATTAGCCTTCTGTTTTATGCAAATGAGGGGACTGATGCTGAATTACAGAATTCCTCTCAGTGTTAGCTTGCACCCAACCATGTAGATGCAGCAACACCATGGTATAAGAGGTAAATGACCTCATAAGATGGAGTGTCAAGCATGCTGTAAGCTTATTGGAGCTCTGTGGCCCATGTTTGCCCTTAGCTAAGCACAGCTAAGATAGGGGGTTGTGTCTGTGGGTGCCTAGCAGTGTTTACATTGCCTAAACAGCTGCACGTGCCACCCACTGGGTTTTAAACAAACACAAAAAAAAACCCCCAGGAAATAACAGCTCTGTTCACATCTGAGCACTGGGTATGTGCGGTGCGTCTCGGGTTTTAAACATGAAGGCAATGGGAAGGGAAAACAGCAGTAGGAAGGCAATCAAGGAGAACCAGCAAAGCTGGCAGGTGAAATGTATCAGAATCAGCCAATTACACAGGCAGCAGCCCAGCACACTACTATAAACTATGCAAACTCCTTTCACTCTGTTTTTTCCCACAAACTCTATACCACCGGTGTACACAGACAGGGAAATTTTACCTGACAAAACTAACAAAATGTTAGGGGCTGCTGTTGCTCTCATATATCAATATGTGGAAGAGACTGAGGGTGGTGAGGATGTGAATGCTAATGACCAACCAACAGTGAGGAGGAGTGGAAGAGTGTAAAGACCCAGGGTAACCTTCCAGGGGGTAAAGAGCTGGAGATAGTGCAGTGCTATAGGGTGGACAGGGACATTCTACAACAAATTGTTGAGCTGTGTCGGCCACGCCTCACACACAGAACCAACAGGGGGGATCCCATCCCAGTGGATACCAAGGTATGTGTAGGCTTAAGAATACTAGCCACAGGTACCTTCCAAAGGCCAACAGGGGATATCATGCAGAACTCAAAGGCATCAGCATCCAGGGTACTCCACCATTTCCTGCATGCCATGTCAGCACATGCTGGTGAGCTCATATATTTCCTCAACACCCGTGAGCTGTTGACCAGCAATATGCATCTCTTCCACCAAATAGCAGAATACCCTGAGGTAGTGGGTGCTATAGACTGTACGCACATACACATCAAAGCACCACCCGGTGAGCTGGGTAGGGTCTACATAAACCGCAAGGGCTTCCACTCCATCAACTGCCAGGTCATGTGCGATGCCCAAGGCATTATCTTGAATGTGTGTGCTGGCAGCACTGGAAGCTATCACAACTTCCACATCTGGCATATGACACAGCTCTACCAGACATTTGCCAGTGGGGAAATCCCATATGGCCACCAAGTGGGGGATGCTGGTTACACACTAGAGCCATGGCTGATGACACCCATCAGAAATGCACACATGCCTGAACAAGAACTCCATAATGAGGCATGCGCACAAACCAGAATCATAATAGAGTGTGTGTTTGGGATGCTCAAGTCATGGTTTTGCTGCCTGGACATCATATCCAGTGGAGCCTTGCAGTACTTTCCAGCTACGTGTACATAAATGTTCATTATATGTGTCATACTACACAATATGATCCTATGGAAACAGCTGCAGCAGGAGCAGCACAGGGCAAGGCCACACAGCCTCCCACCATTGCCAAGGCCATCACAGGCACAGAGGGACTTGGAGGAGGCACAACCTGAGCCTACCCATGTTGGCAGAAGGAGGCGTTCTCAGTATGCCCAGGCCTTGGCAAAGAAGCAACACATAGCTCATACACTGACACGGTAGGGACCCAGGGAATGACACCTATCTCTGACTTGCACATACAGTAAAAGGGATGCCAAACATGACACTACCTGTGCTTTACCATGTATAGGGAGTGTACTATGTGCATCTGACATAGTCTGCCCTCCAGCACCACCCTCAATACAGGCTCAAGGTAAGTCACTCTTCCTATCAATTGCTGAATGGAGTAGTACGTTCTGCTAGTTGTAGCTATGGTATGGATGTGAGCATGCAAGGGAATCGTGTGGCTGAATGGGATGGCAGCAGATAGTGGACATTTATACGTGCAGCATGAAATCCATAACAAATACAAATGTCAACAAAGTAGGCAGTACTAGACAAGGTGACAAATCCCACTGCAGTACATGTGGTGTCCCAAATGTGTTTCCATAGAACTTACACATGCATGTCAGTGAGGCTCACATACCCAACACCAGCCTCAGCCAGCAGGACAGGTGTAGATGTCCAAAATAAAGGCTGTGCTAAAGCCTCCAATTGATGGCAATGGTGAACAGTCCTCCACCAGACCTTCACAGACAGTCAACAACAGGTCTGGCAGTTGTATGTTAGTTCTGAAGGGTAAGAAGTCTGAAACTGAAATGTAGGTCAATAAAACCTAAGATCTGCACTCTACTAATATGCCTCTAGTCTGCATGAAAGATCAGAATACAAAATGAAATGGAAGCCAATAGAGTACCTGAAATACTAGTATAGTCATAGCAGATATCTGCAGTTGTTAGCTGTGCCCCCCACCCACACAGTCCTGTGTAGAAATGCAGTAATATGTATGTGTGGGTTTAATAACAGTGGAGCACAGATTACCTGAGCTGGCCCAATTTACAGGATAGATTGCTGCATGTGTACAATATGCAGGGGTCCATGTGTTAGGTTGTGTGTTCAATATTGTCTGGAAGTGGTCAGCATATAGGCATGGAGTGTTGTGTCTTGGTGGACTATGGCCAGTACTATTGATGACAGGGCCATGTTCTGACAACTGCAGTGCCAACCACAATGCATCTCAGCAATACCCATATCAGCAGTCATCCATACTTACTGTTCAGATGTTAATATCTGTCACCGTCTGAAAGATGGATATAACCTGAATGTGGCCCCAGACATACACACAGTACACAGCTGGAAGTACTCTAGACAGAGTGCATAAAATTTAACTCTCAACTGCACACACCTTTGGAATTGTACATACATGTTAGCAGCACATTAGTTGTCTGTGTAGTATGTAGTACTGATGTATTCTGGCCAATCACTGGCAGACCACAAATGGCACAGTTATGAAGTAATGAGAGAATGCCTATGTCCCTGCACAAGGCAGCATAAGGGGAATGTCCCAGGTATATCTATGAGTCAGCTGCAAGAAGCTTCCATATCACACATGCACTCAGCTCACCCCCACCATCAGCCACAGGTTTATCACAGGTCACATCCCTGCTGTTGGGAATGAGTACAGTATGACCCCCCACTTCTGTATGGGAATACCCACAGAATGCAGCATGCTGAAGAGGTGTCTTATGCAGATGTGCCCCTAGCTGTAAGCAACACCCTGCCAGAATCCAGACCAATGGATTAATATGGACAGGAACTATTGTCATTAACACCTTGCACACTTACCCTGTCACCCCAGGGGAATCCAGTGACTCACAGCCTGGGAATGTAGGAGTGACAGAATGCACTAGCCTGCTACAGATGCCCTATTCTGTCAAAGGTCTGTGCCTCACCTATACTGCCAATGTATGTTATCTTATGGGGTTCCAACTAACAACATAACACAGTCCACAGAACACAAATGCAAGGCCATGTTGACAAATACCAGTAGCATCCCACCATGTCCTATTGCATGAACTGTGGACCAACCCCTAAATACCACTGGGATGAAGAGACAAATTTAGAGATACTTCTCAGATATTGCTCACATAATGTTAGGAAGAGGATAGAATAACAGAGTGGGGGGTTGTAGAAGCATGGACGTCACGGAGTGTGTAAAGTCTGAAACTCTGATGTGTGCCCATACAAACACTGCCTGCAAACCCAGTAATGGGTGGCTACAAACCTGCTCATAAACCACAGTGTGAAGGGGAACTGACCAGATATATGAGTCCTGCCTCTGGGTAACCTGGGTGAATCTGTACAGCTGAGAGCTATGGCCACAGCAGGATATGGACATTCTGTTCGTCGATATATGTACAAGCAGGGGATCCTCAGCCACCACAGTACCAAGGTGCTGGACCATTTACACAGACCCATCAGCAAGTGTCTGCAGCTACCTCTCCAGAATGGCATGAGTGTGCAAGAATATGTAGGCTGCAGACCACAATACTGGACACAGCTTCATTCATCTTGTATTTCCCAGGAAATAACTGTGAGCAAATAAGTATATCTGTCAGTAGTTGATGACATAATACATCACAGTGTAAAACAGTACATATGTCTGAATATCTCTGCTAACACCAACCATGTAACTCAAGCAGTACAGACACAATAGTTACAGTATCCCACTATCTGTCACCCATTGTGACTCCGTATCATCAACCTATCTACAGATATCCTGCAGAAACAGGTTGCTAGCTGTAGGTGTAGAACACCAAATCCTGGACTGGAGTACAACCTACCTGGAATGGATTCACACACTCAGTACAAAAGGTCATACTGGGCATGCTCCTACACTTAGAGAAATGAAGCCCATGTCTGATAGCACAGTGGACTACACATATCTGTCAGTCGCAGATGTCTGTGCACAAACCACATTGTACACCATTCATGCTTTGCACACACATTGGATAGGAATACTCACACATATCCAAGGCCAACACACTATAATATGTCAAACATACACACACACACACAGATGTGGGGAAGAGAGAGACAGACAGTGACAGACAGATTTCTGTCGTGGGGCCTATTCCACCCACCACACATCCAATTGGCCAATATCACATGATGTGCTGATGTCAATCACTGTAGACATTGGTTTTGGTAGCCCTCAGCCCTATAGTGTCTGTGGTGTTTGTGATAACTGTGTAACACGATAGTACAAATCAGTACTCATTTAACATTTGTATACCCAGTCCTGTCAAATGTAAAGCTGTGTGTGATGGAGTATTGTGTGTGTGTTTCCAGAGGAATGGTTTATGGCCCATTCACACACACGGCACTTCCTATGGCCCATATTAGCACTCTTGCTGATGTCAGTCACCTTGAAATAACCCTCTGGCCAAGTCTCAGCCTTATAAGCTGTGTGGTGCTTGCGATATGTGTGTAATATTGTAGTGTAGAAAAATAGTTAGGTAAGAGTTCTAATCCCAAACATGGCAACTGTAAATCTGTGTGTGTGTGTGTGTGTGTGTGTGTGTGTGTGTGTGTGTGTGTGTGTGTGTGTGTGTGTGTGTGTGTGAGTGTGTGTGCCTTTGATGATACCTGATTTATGGACATTCACACTTACTACTCTCCCCTTACCCCTCCTTTAGCACTGCTGCTGATGTTAGTTACCTTCAAAAATACGTGTGGAGATCTCTCCAACATATAAGCACCATGGCGCTTGCAATAACTGTGTAATACTATAGTGTAGCATACTAGTTAGGTAGTAGTTCTAATTCCTGAGATGGCAACTCTGAAACTGTGTGTGTTTGTGTGAGTGAGTGTGTGTGTGTCTTTGATGCTATTCACCCAATGCCAGTATTTACAAGGACTGATGATGTTCAGTATCTTGGGACAACACCCATCCTATAAGCTCTTTAGCCCATGCGATAAATGCAGTACACTATAGCAACAATACATAGCTAGGTAGGGGTTTGAATCTCAGTACTGGCAAACGTGTGTCTGTCTGTCAGTAGTATCCTGTGAGGAGATTCCTATGATTGTGTAACAGGATCCATTGCGGGGTGGGTTTTACTAAATTATTATGTTGAGGACCTAGGATAGGTTACAATGTCCATCTTACAAGGACAGCAGATGTCAAACACCGGAGAGGCTGGTGTAAACAATCCATAGGCCTACATGTGACATAATGGACTGGTGTGCAATATAAGCAACGCTTCTATTACTCAGAGAACACTCTCCACCTATGTTTCATGCACAAACACACTTGGCTAGGCAACAACCACTATATTGGTAGTTCCCTGCATATTGCCTCACAGATAGTAACCATGGTGTGATTGGAGTGGACTACATGCCTGTTGACCACAACAGTGCCACTGACATCAGAACATACTTTGATGTGTTACATCTCCTGACTGAGTGTGTGTTATCCAGCAAGTAAAAGGACATGGCACCCTGTTCCATCCCTGCATTAGGCAAATAAATGCTTACAGTGGCCCTTTTGCTATGTTCCCCACTGGACACCTGCACCAACTGTGGAGTCTGCAAAGGTAGCCTACAAAGGGAATACCATGCTTTATACACATGCCCTGTATGGACAGATGCCACTAACTCCTCTGAATACCTGTATCATCCTGTCAATGTAGGTGCAAGCACAACCTCAGTTACATAGCCAGGTATCACCAAATGAGGTCAGGAATTCTACATCAGAATATAACAATCAGTCCACACAACATGCTCCAAATACTTCAAGTACACTTCCTCATGTCAAAGAGCATGCATGTAGGACATGTGCACAAGCCAGACACTGTCAGTGTTATGGAATATAGATCACATACATGGGAAGCAGTGCACATTACTGGCCACCCACAATAGTAACCCAGATGAGTGGATGGTGAATACAGAACCCACCCTGGGGACCACTCCAGGGACTACACCCCTGACCCACACTGGAGACTATTGTCATGTGGCCTGATGCCAAGGTATTTACTTTGCCTAGCCTTGTACAGCCTTCAGGCCCATTCACCTACTACACACCTGTGAAATAATGAACCTATGCATCTCAGTATTGGCAAGTATGTGTGTGTGTGTGTGTGTGTGTGTGTGTGTGTGTGTGTGTGTGTGTGTGTGTGTGTGTGTGTGTGTGTGTTATGAATGATTTTGAATCCATTCACATTCACTACACCTCCCATTGCCCTACTTTAGCATGCCTGCTGATGTCATTCACATTGAAAGAGCCCTTTGGCAATGTTCAGCCCTATAAGCTTGTGGTGCTTGGGATAACTGCATAATATTGTAGAGTAGCAAACTAGTTAGGTAGGAGTTCTAATCCTGATCAAGCCAACTGTGATGATGTGTGTGTTTCTCTGATAGAATGTGTGTGTGTGTCTTTGATGACACCTGATTTTGTGGACATTCACACTTACTACACTTCCTTTACACCTCCTTTAGCACTGTTGCTGATGTCATTCACCTTCAAAGATACCTTTGGACAGCTTTTCAACATGTAAGCTCCATGGTGCGTACAATAACTGCATAACACTGTAATAATACATAGTCAAGTAGGGGTTTGAAACTCAGTACTGGTAAGTTTGCATGTGTGTGTCATCAGTGTCCTGTGTGGGTGTTGGGGTGATTGGTTAATCAGAGAATCCGTTGCAGTGTGGGTTTTGCTACATCATTATATTGAGGACCTATATGTCCCAATGTCCACATTACAAGGCCAACAGTTTTTAAACACTGTAGAGGTTGTTGCAGACAATACTCAGTCATAAATGTGTACAGCCATATGCAATTACAATGTGAAAGTATGGATTAGTAAACAATATAGGCAACCATTATAATACCCAGATACCACTCTCCAGCCATGGATCATACACAAACACGCTTGTCTCTTACTCTCTTATTCCCTTCCTTTCTTACTTTGTCTCTGTCTCTGTCTCTGTCTCTGTCTCTCTCTCTCTCTCTCTCTCTCTCTCCTCTCTGTTGGATGTGGAAAAGTACATCTGTTTTGCATAGGCAGCAGCTTGAGTTTTGTAAGTAATGCCATGATCAACTGATAGCCTGCACATGAATTGCAGTCCCCCACTCGCTAATTGCATGTGGAACAGCTGTTGTATCATTCCTATAGCCAATTTCATGGAAACACACTCCTATAACTAAGCACTTCATGTGGGTGTTGGTCCTTTTCCTTCACTGTGAGCAGGACTTCATGTGGGTGTCTGACAAACAGCATCACAGAGGGTAGTTGGAAATACCTCTTACAACATACACTGTGGAGACAGACCAACAAACAGGAGGGGGGTGTTCCAGACATGGGGACAGAATGTAAGTATTGCTGTTCTACACTTGAGCTAATGTTGGTTTAACAGGGTTTCTGTGGATATGGCTGTTCTACATGATTTAAAGTCTGGCATGACAGTGTTATGTGATTGAGGAAACTCTCATCTGTACAGCTTTCTGCAGACTGGTCAGAGTTTGGGGTCTTACATATGGTGTGTTACTCACACATGTCCTATCTTTAGAAATACAATAGCATACTGTGATTATTGCAGTCAGTGCATGGTGACATCCATGTGACTTACTGACTTCATATCCCTCAGAAGAGATATGTCACAACAAATCCTGTTACACCAGGAATTTTCTCAGTTTATCACAGCAATATGCCAATGCTGGCCCTGTGTTTGTGCCTCTGTCCCCCAAGTCTGTCACCCTTTGTCCATATGTCATGCAGTAAGAGGTGCATATGTACAGTATATCATTATTTACTGACATCATACCTGATAACAAGCCAGTGAGATATCAGACTGTTAGACATGTTATGTATAGCAAGACTTATATCTGAGGACAAAACCTGGACATGCTATTGTAGTCTCTACAGTAGTGAGGTCTGTGTACTTATGGTGAGTGTTTACAGAGAGTCAGTATTGTGTAGCAGTGTATTGTGAATAGGATACTTGGCTTGTATACAGACTGTGGTAGATGTTAGTGTTCTTAGTCCTGTTCTATCTGACATTGCATGCGGCTCCAGTTTCCGGTACCCTATCAGCTTATATGTTTGTAGGGCCAGACTGAGGCATGTCCCATACCACGTCAGGCATCAGACTACACTGTGTATTGGACCAGTATATGTAGGGTTAGTGTGTGAGTGGCAAATATGAGGATGGTTTTGTTCACACAGTCCATATACTGTACTATTAATTAGGCTTACCATAATGTGACTATGACAGAGTTGAGATTGGTTGTGGGTATGCACTTTCACACTGGTGTCTGTTACTCCATGCTGTTACATGCCTGCAGTGCCTGCTATATTTGCAAGTACATGTGTATTCCCCCATAGGATATTTGGGTCAGTGTTGTGACAGTCTGCCTGTAGTTTACACAGTGCTTTGTGACATGTCTAGCAGCTCAGTGTATTTACCTAGTTCATAGGTTCATAGGTAGATTCTAGGCTATCTGTCCTAAGACATTTATAAGCCTAGCCAGAGTGTATTTGGCTTCCGCCTCCCTATTAGATTAGCCTACTGTGCCTCTGTAAAGTAGGTCACAGAAGGTACTCTTTTAAGATTAGTTTACTGTGCCTCTGTCTAGCAGGGACACGAGAGATCCCAGGGGTGAATTTGCGATTTCCCATCCACGCATCCAAATTTCGCTTGAAGAGGGTCAGCAAGGGGCTAAGTCTAAAATGAATTGGGATTCTATTCCAGAGTGAGGGGAGCCTCTGGGAAATGAATCTGTCCCTCCAGCATGTCCTATTTATTTTTGTGCTGAGGTTTAGGTCCCTGGAGCGTGTAGCTCTAAGGGACTTGGATTTTGAGGTGGGAGCATATCCATTAATTCTGGGTTTGACATGGCTTTGTACGTCAGGCATAGATTGCCTCTGAGTAGGCGGTAAGCAACTGAGTAGAGCTGGAGTTTCTTTAGTTGAGCTGCATAAGACATCTGTTTGTAGCCCATGTTCCTCTTGGTGAGGTACTTTGGGGGTCTCTCCAGTTGCTGCAGGTGTCGGGTAAGGTACATCCCAAAGGGGCATTGTGTTCAATTATGGACCTGATGGATGATGATGAGTAGGGTATCAATGACCTCTCTGATCTAGATGCGAACCCTTTCGTGATAAGGTGGGCTGTATAGAAGGTCTTTCTAACCACTTTGGCAACGTGATTATCAAAGGAGAGATTACTATCTATGTTGGTCCCCAAATCTCTAATTATTTCTTCCGTACTTAATGGATTACCACCTATGTGGTAATTGTTGAGCTTGTTTTTGTTTTCCCAAAGGGATGACTATGCACTTTTTAGCATTTAGCTTGAGGCCGTGGCTCTGGCACCAAGCATCCGTCTCTGTGAGACCCTTTTGGAGGATGCTTGTGTCAGCTGGAGATTCGATTATGGCTCCCAGTTTGCAGTCGTCTGCAAACTTTGTCAGCCATAATCCCCCCATGTTATCCTGAACCTCAGAGAAGTATATACCGAACAAGAGAGGTCCCAGAACTGATCCCTGTGGGATGCCACTTGTAACTGGTTTGGATTCGGACATGACACCTGCGATTCTGACCATATGGGTTCTATCTCTGAGCCAGAGCCACGGCCTCAAGCTAAATGCTAAAAAGTGCATAGTCATCCCCTTTGGGAAAAACAAGATGCCCACAAATTACCACATAGGTGGTAATCCATTAAGTACAGAAGAAATAATTAGAGATTTGGGGGCCAACGTAGATAGTAATCTCTCCTTTGATAATCACGTTGCCAAAGTGGTGAGAAAGACCTTCTATATAGCTCACCTTATCACGAAAGGGTTCACATCTAGATCAAGAGAGGTCATTGTGCCCCTCTACTCATCACTCATCAGGCCCATAATTGAATACAATGCCCCTTTTGGGATGTGCACTACCCGACATAGTGTGATGGGTTTACTATCAAAAGTGCGAACGGCACTACGTCGACTGTCATATACTCGAACATGGAAGGTCGTAATCGGTAATGTCGAAGGCAAAATAATCAATCTAGGAATGGTTTAACATGGGTCGAGGTAGGTGTTCAGTATTATTCCGAACTACAAACATCTCCCCTACCTCGACCCATGTTAAAATCATTCCTAGATTGATTATTTTGTCTTCGACATTACCGATTACGACCTTCCATGTTCGAGTATATAACAGTCGACGTAGTGCCATTCGCACTTTTGATAGTAAACCGTGTGATGTTATGTCCAGATTTTTGTCAGCTGTACTGTTTCATGGCCACCATAAGTTTTGTGTTTTTCTGAAAAAGCAGTGGGATGCTGTGAAGATGTATGTCACTAACTAGTGGGAAGTATGTGGGCTTGGGACCTCTGCTCCTCCGGTTAATATGCGTTAGGACAGACAGGAGGGTGTGAATGCATCAATTGTGTGAGCTTATCTATTCCAGTGTTTGTGTGATATCTCCATTTTCATGACTGTAAACATCCCCTTTGTCAGGCTTGGTCTACATGTCTTGCACTAAGGAGTTCTGTGTATACCTCTGAACTGAACAGATTGTGTCAGACTGTCCATGTTTATTGGTCATATCTCTGCTGTATTCCACAGGATCATTACTGTGATTTGTGTGGTACTTCACTATGATGATCTTATGATGCCTGGCAGTAACTGATGACGTACATGTCAGTATCAGAATTAACTTCCTACACATGTCTGTTGACACAACCCCTGTTACTATAGCAACATTCTACATTTATACCTGCAATACTTACATTACATTCCCTTGCACTGAGAGGTTGTGACTATTGGTGCTGAGTTATGACTCCACTACATGTTATGGGCATATGTTAGATATACATACATATATATATATATATATATATATATATATATATATATATATATATTAATATATATGTGTGTATGTGCATGTATACATATCTACATATGTATATATATCCATATCCTTATGTGTAAACATGAGTGTTATATATACCTTCCCAGATGTATCCCACCATATTTATCTGTTATATGTATATTTAGATTTAAAAAACATGACTGATTAAACATTATTTTCATTTACAAGTACTAAACAATTGTAGTAGTCAAAGCAGTTGTTGATTACTATTCAGTATGTGTACTGATTGATATATTTAAAAAAACAACAGACATCTGCACAGCTCTGATGGCTTAGTGGTTAACTGCTGTGACTGTAGTGTACAGGGTCATGGATTAAAGACTTAAAGGACTGTTTATTTTGTTACTAGGCAGAACAAGGACTGTTGGATACAGAGTGGTTAAGGCAATTTTGAGGAGTTTTAGACAGGTTTGTGCGGGTTTGCACAAAGCTAAGCAGTGCTAATGTACGATTAGACGAAAAGGAGCTTACACCATGTAGGCTGGGCTTACCACTGCGCAAATCTGCTTAGCATTTACATTTAAGCAATGTTTACACCTGCTAAGCATAGCTCAGCCCTGGTAACCAGTGATCATATTCCAGTCTGATAAAATAGCAGGGTAATGACATATTTAAGAAGTGTATTTAATTCCATGTACATAACATGCTTCTATGTGTTATCATTACAGTAACAAGGGGTATGAGTATACTGTATGGGACACCTGAGTATACATGGCTAGTGCAACAATCTTTTCTCTTTGTATGTGTTTCATACATGGCTAGTATCCCAGGTTATATGCAGTCACACTTGCAAGTATTGTATCATTATGTTACTACTTTTAACAGTTCTTTTCCAAGTAAGAGTAGACTGCAGATTGTAGTACTGGAACCATACACCCCTGCATGCAAAGCTGGACTCTGAGTACTGACTATCGTGTTCTTGGTGTGTGAGCTGTATGTTATTAAGTATCTGCTACTGGATATTTATCTGATATGTGGATATTACCTGTAAACTACTATATGTTTAGGACATGTTATTGAGGGCTGCTGCCATGTAGTAATGGCATACCAATTAGTCTCAGATGTATGTCTGTCAAAATATTCATCCTAATGCATAACCTGTTGGCTAGCTGATTTCTGTCTGTCCTCTGTAAATATGTGCAGATGTCAGGTATCCAACTTGGCTGCATACAGGCAATCTATGATTGACTGATACTGACATGTCTGCCCAGCTGTGTTATGAATGCCACACCTAGGATACCCCACCATGTATGCTCCACATGCATGGATACCTCAACCAGACTACCACAGTCAACAGAACATGCTTGGGTACAGGTCTATAACCCAGACACTGGCCATGCTATGTAATATATGTTGCATACATGTCAATTGTAGCACATCACTGGCCCTCTGCAAGAGAAAACCAGATGACTGGATGTTGAATTTAACTGTCACCATGGGGATCACTCAAGTGGCATCACTTGATGGATGGCCTGCTGACAAATGTCAGATGGCATGATATCAGTGTACCCACATGCCCTACTCTTTTCATCTCTCCATGGACATTAACCTGGTACACACCTTGGAACAGCTGCACCTATGGACCCCAGTACTGACAAATGTGTCAGTGTACATTACTGAGAATAACAGTGTCTGTGTGTTTGCAAACTTGGATTTGACAATGCCTTGAGGGCCTTCTCACCCACTACACCCCCCATTGCCATACTTAGAAATGGCTTCTGCTGTAATTGACGTTAAATATACCTTGTTACACTCTTCACCCTATGGCCTACCTGGAGTTTGCAGTACTAGCATAACACTGTTCTACAAATGGGTAGATAGGCATGGGTTACCCTCTGAGTCCTGGCAAGTGTGTGTTTGTGTGTGAATGTGTATATTTGTAGGAGACAGCATTCTGAGGCCACATTCTCCAAATACAATAAACATTGCCATACATTATAAGGGATAGTGATGTTGCTGACATTAGGAGAGCGTTGACAAACCCTCACCCTACTATCCTTGTGGCATGTGCAATAAATGCATATCCATGTGGTAGCACTGATTAGATAGACAAGGGGTTGTATTACAGTCCTGGTCAATGTGTGATTGTGGGTATGTCACAGCATTATCATGGGTTTCAGTGAGTACAATATCCAATGTGGGGTGTGAGTGCTGATATACTGTCTTTACACCATGGTACCCCCAGTACATGTCCCAAGGTCCACTGTATGAGGGCCGCTGTCACCATCAACCATACAGGTAATTGATTACACTATCCAGCCCAATGATGCATGTGCTGTGTGCAAATTCTCTGTAACAGAATGGACACACTGACAAGATACATAGCACTGTTAGACCCAGGTCTGTCGGATGTGTCTATGACTGTTATGTGTTTGCAATGTGTATATGACAGTATGTCATAATATGCATTGTTCATTAACACCCAATACATCCCCCATTACCATACTGTACAAGGCCTGGTGATGTGCTTCACTTAACAAGAAACTCGGGACACACCTCACCCTAAAAGCTCTGTGGTGTGTGCAATTAAGGCCAAACACATTAGTAGCAATAAGTGCCTAGGTAGGGGTTCTACTCTCACTGTTGCTAAGTAAGTGTGTGTATGTGAAGGCATCTACTTCAGTTTGCAGAAAATATATGTCCCAGGAGATCATTTGCCTGAGAACTAACTGGCAAAAGCTAACAATTCAAGGGAATCATCTTGTGGAAATGTATTCAATCAAAACTAGTAGTAGATGCGTGAATTCCCTCTTCCCCCTCTGTATAGCTGTACAGCTATACTGGAGTTGGTATATATAGTTGGGTGTGGTTGTTGTGGGCACAGCCACCCACAATGGGGTAATTATTGTGTGTATACCCCCGCTTAGTCTGCTGTTATACTGTACAGTTTATCTTAACAGGTTAAGTAGTTGTTAATCACACTATGTGTGGTTCTACGCCACCCAACACCCTCCAAGGTGGCCCCCCACACCAGAACATCTATGTTTACCAACTCCACGATTGCACTACATTGGGGAAGAAGACATATACCCTGCCAATTGTCAATGACATTAAACTGGCAGACTGATTATTTACTGATGTGATGTTTTGCCTATTTGGTCTTGGTGGAATTACTTAGGCCAAAATGAGTTCACTGCAAAATTAAGTAATTCCATGTGTACACTATTCTCTGTGTGTTGCATCAATGCCAAAGCATCTGTGTGTGTGTGTGTGTGTGTGTGTGTGTGTGTGTGTGTGTGTGTGTGTGTGTGTGTGTGTGTGTGTGTGTGTGTGTGTGTGTGTGTTATTCACAAACATTTTGTGCGTGCCACACAGTACACTTACCATTGTCCACTGTAGAAGAGCTGCTGACATCAGCCACCATGCACTCATCTGTATACACCCCTCAGACCGATCAGCCATGTGGCACATGCAGTAACTGTTATACAGACATGTTTCTTGTGTTCAGCTGTACCCGGGATATGACACAGTCAATGTGTCACCACAGTGCCATACACCTTGTAGGAAAGGAAAACAGATGAACATCCTGCTGACACATAGACACCTACAACGCAAACTGAATACATTATGGAAACCACAATCAGTCAGTGTTAATAACAGTTATAATGCATCATGGCTGGACAGCTACACACCCTGACATGTAAGCATTAAACATTCCAGCTGACAACATGTTAAACAGCATTACATTGCTAAACCTTAGTACATTCACCTTGGCAATCAGAACCATATTAGCATGTCCCTGCATCAATGGTATGGATGACAAGGGTGTAGCACAGGTATCATCATATGCACAGGGTGTGTTGTGGGTTTGCCAGAGACCTAGGCTGAGCCATTTGGTTGACATCATGTGTATGTATTAGGGGGTTCTTTATAAATTGGGCTGTGCAGATGTGGTGTGTGTAGGTATGGAGGTGCCCTAGCTGTGATGGTGATGTGTGTGCGTATGTATGCATACAGTTCTGCCATCTGACTGCCCTATACAGGGGTCTGTTGAACAGCTGCAGACCATAAATGGCAGGGTGTACAGTTCACCATGTCCAGCCATGGACACAGGAACTATGCCTGCCAGGGGTTCCATGGGCACTACCAGGTAGAAGCCTAGATATGTTACTCTCCCCTGATAATGACAATTGTCCACTGGATCCGTGTCCATGTTGGGGCTGGCCAGGACCACGTGCATGTAGCCTGCTGCATTGTAGTGTGTACAGCACACCTCTGCAGTGCTGGTGTTGTTACTGCCACTACAGGAGCGGCTGTGACTTGTTGTACGTCCTCGGAGACCTCCACCTGTTGGTGTTGCTGACTTACGTCCATGTGGCTGACACCCTACTCCCACCATATGCTCTAACAGAGACACCACTTGGTCGAGGATTCCCACCATTTCACCTGACTGTCTATCCAGAACCTCTGCAAAATAATGGTGGGCACCTGCAAGATCACGGATGTTGTCATGTATAGCAGAATGATTAGCCCTCTGGAGCCTCAGACTCTGTCTGGTGTAATATTCCATATGTGCCTGCACCTCCATGATGGCCCAAAACATGCATCTGGTGACACTTGCTGTGGCACTTCTGCCAGGGGCATGATGGCCAGCAGCCCTCCTACGAGCACCTCTGTACATCTACCTGTGTGGTACCTCACCGGTCATCTGGCTATGGCTACTGTGTACAGACACACTTGCCATAGTCCCAACACTTTCCTGTCCCATGCCACCACCCACCAACTGTCCCTCATCTATGGCCACTGGTGATGGGTATGCATGGGCATTGTGACTGTGTGTGGGGATGGGGTCGATAAAAGTGGGATGTCAACCGATGGCACAGTTTCAGCCTCTGACAACCCTGTCTGTGCCTCATCATACCTATCATCATTGTCAGAGTCTGTATAAACACTAACATCAGTTTGCCTGCAGGAGGGACCCTGACCCATCTTGCCTCCTGTGAGGGGAAAACAAAAAATGTAATTTAAGACCTGTACGTTATTTCTTACCTCTACACAAACTCTCACACACACACACACACACACACACACACACACACACACACACACACACACACACACACACAGACATGCACACACACACACACACACACACACACACACACACACACACACACACACACACACACACACACACACACACACACACACACACACACACACACACACACATAGGTGAGGTGGTACAAAGATATTACACAGACTTCTCATTACCCAACAGTCAACATGCATGGCATACGGCACTCAACAGCATGCACTGCAGCTATACTCAATCCTTGTTACCAATGTTATACATCTCTGTGATGCATGAGTTGTGTTAGTAGGTGTGGCCCCTTCCCCTGGAACACACTGCACCCATGTACACAGTATTGCTGTGCACCTGTACAGCACCCTGGCATGTACTGTGCACCATACCTCATGAGTGTACACACCATTGCTGAATGTGTATATGTGTGGCTGTTATGTTTGCTTTGTTGCTCACAGCCCCTATATGTTTGTCTGACACATAGGTGGGATGATATGAGAACTGATGTCAATAGTTAATGCCTGACCTCTGATTTGCAGATCTCATCAACAGCAGTGCATGTATGAGCAATAAAATCTAATTACACTGACAACCTTCAAAGCTTAATGTGGATATGAGGAGTGTACAAACCCTTGTTGACATGCCAGCCTCTTCCATGATATGCAATGGGGCCACAATACTGCATATGTTAACATTACACACACCTGATATGTGACATATGACTTGTGCAGTCAAATGCAGTATCCAACAAATGTGTTAGTCATGCAGATGCTGAATGACATGCATACAGTATGTGGGTTGCATAAGTGTGCACACCTTAACACAATGGTTTGGTTTGTTGTAGCACATGTTAAGTGAACTACAGCAGTCACTATTCTTGGAAGGGGTATACGAGCATGGCCCTTCTTTACTTGCCATGATTTGGTCACTCCACCCTACACATGTCCTCCTACTATGTCGGATTGCAAGGTCAGCTTAAGTGCACAGCCCTTGGAGGTCACACAGTGCCTTCACTACTGCTGTGGAGTCAGGGTTATGTCTGGCACCATTCATGACCTAGACTGTGTTCAGATACAGACATTCTTACTGAGCTTTGGATGTATGCTCCAGTTCACTGTTGTGTTTCAGGATGACACCCCTCCCCATCCTCAGCCTTAGTGCAGATGCTTGACAACTATGGGCCACACATGAGTGTCATTTTGCAGTGTTCCAAATTCAGAATGTGATGTCTACCGGCATAGCTCCTGCTAATGAACAGAAAATCTAAAGTTGTACACTGGCACCAGCAAGGTAAATATGGGGATGGTGGGCCTGAAGTGGAATGAGGTATTGCTTGTGCACCACATGTATCTTTATTAATACTGCCTATAGGTTTCAGCCTTGGTCTCAGTACACCATTACACATTGCAGCACATGATTTTGGGAGACTTGATGTTATGCATGTGCTACCTGTAGAGAGCCCTGTATGATGTTTCCTGTGGAACAACTCTTCCATCTGATTACCCTAACCCACAGGTCACACTTATGCAGATTCCAGGTGAATATCGACACAGGTACTGCACAGACAGTACTTGCTAGACATTCCTGCAAGTCCCTCAGTGTTGCTGCATGTTTCTAGGCAGCTCAGTGACCAGTTTGCAGCATGTGTTGTCATCTGTCTTGTATGAACATCTGATTATTTTCTACATTAATGCTGTCCTATATTTCATACACACATGCATGACTGCCTGCACTGTTTGCCATGGTATATGCAATGGTGAGGTAAGGCTACATCTCCTACTCCTGAGTGCCACCTTTTGGATATGGGATCCATTCCATGGTTTATGAAATGTGGGCAAGCCACAGCTGCCTCTGTTGCAGGTGAGTGGGCAAATGCCATGGACATACTTCTTGGACAGCACACCATTACTTGGTGTGACATTGAGGCTCTGTACTTGATGAAAGGTGTATATTCAAGAATAGTGAATGCTGTCAGTACCTCAAAAGCTGCTTCCACAATATGTCATTTGGAGTGTGTGCACACATATGCTTCCAGTGTTTGTTAAAGTATGTATTCCCCATATTTGTTGTCCTAACATAGGATTCCATATTACACATCCATTGCTCATGTTAGGATCATATTATAGGTTGTAAAATGTGTGGAATGTGATATTGTGATTTGCCATTGTTTAGATCAGGAACAGTTGCCATTGTAATAGTGGCGTATACACTGTTGTAGCCATTGTATAAGGGTAATGTTTCAGACATGTCCCTACTGTAGGCCATTTGTCCCACCATTACGTTCATCTCTGTCCACACATCTTGAACTGACAGGTTGTTAGGTATACTGCAGGACTCTTACATAGCCCTCAGATATGCTACCATGGTGACCGCTGTGATGCAGTGCAGTTAACAGCAACAGTAAGTGAACATGTACAGCATGTATTATGGATAGGTGTGTTAAATGTGTGCATGGCAAATACCATGGCCATAACATGGTTGGTGTATTGGCAAACCTGAACAAAACATCTCCATACTCACCAGCTACACACTGCTGCCCAAGTTGTATACCAGAGGGATCTACATAGTTGTGTGATAGAAATAATGTCAGTAGCCACACCTGTGGCATTGGTACAGGGTGGGAGCAGCATTTCAGTACATCAGCAGTACAAATCCACAATTCTAGAGATTATGCACATCTTTTCATTACTACAGTGCAGCAACAGACTATGTTATCTGACATATGCATGTAGATACTTTATAGATGAAGATGAATATACAATAGTGGTATACTAATGTCTCCTGGGGCCTTACCTGCATGCTCCTTGTCCATTGTGTGGGTGGCACCCACCTCCACAATGCTATTTTCAGTTTCCTGGCTTGGCTGGTGGGGGCTGCCCCAAGGCTGTTGAAGAGCTCCTCAGCATGTGTCAGTAGGTGATGGATAGCATGACCCCCTCCTGTAGCTTGCTGGTCCCTCCTAACTGCAGCAGCATGCTGATGGCCATGGCAGATCAGATGGGTGCATCAATGCCGCACCTACTCATACCTGTGGTTATGCAGGCCAACATCATTTACCCTGTGGACGAGCTCATTCCACAGGGCAGACCTCTCCTACAGATCATAGGCCCTCTGGCCAAATAGGGTTCTGTGATGTAGTATGATGAAGTTTATAATGACATAATTTTCCTGGAGTGTATATGAAGGGAGCAGTTCCCAGGACATTGTAACTGGAAGACATAAAGAGGAAAAAAGGTCAGAGTACCTTATACTGCAAGGATATAAATGTTGTTAATTGACATCTCCCCCCCCCACCATATCTGCAAAAATAATCTAAACACACAAATCAATGGGTATGTTTACACAAAACCTCCTGTTGGGACATATGTCCTATTGTTCAAAAAATATTGAAATGTGTTTCTATTCATGTTCCATGTTGAAACACTATCACTGGTGGCCTGTTGCCATCAGTGTAACCTGCATGCCGTTGTAATGGCCACTGTGGTTCCATATATGCATATGTTCTGTTTGTATGCAACTGTTCCAAATCTGGTGCTTTGGGATAATGGAAATATCTATGCATGCTGTTATAACTAACCCTGGATTGTGTTGACTGTTGCTAACCAACATATGTTCTTAAACTGCAACATCATAGCATGTTTGGGAAGGCCGTTGTCAGCAGATCCACCTCTCCCACCTCATCTGGTTGTGGCAGCAGAACCCAGCACATCTGAGACCCGCCCTGTGACCTCCTTGTCCACTGATTCTGCACCACCTTTGGGCAGAACAGCCACAGGGGATGGGGCTCGTCCCCCATGGCACAGGGCATGGACAGGATCCTGTCCCCTGAAGATAGGTCCCGGGTCTGGTGCATAGGAAGCTCCACAGAGAATTGGGAGAT
>NC_056728.1:1503310028-1503327528 GCF_019279795.1 Protopterus annectens
GTTGCAGTTTTAGAACATATGTGGCTTAGTAATAGTCAACACAATCCAGGACTAGTTATAACAGCATGCATAGATATTCCCATTAACCCAAAACACCAGATTTAGAACAGTTGCATAGCAAACAGAACACATGCATATATGGAACCACAGTGGCCATTACAACAGCATGCATGTTACATTGATAGCAGCAGGCCACCAGTGATAGTATTTCAACATGGAACATTAATATAAACACATTTCAATATTTGTTGAACAGTAGGAGACATGTCCCAACAGTAGGTTTGGTGTAAACATGCCCATTGATTTATGTGTTTATATTATTGTTGCAGATATGGTGGAGGGAGAGAAAGATGTAATTTATCAACTTATATATCCTTGCAGTACTCACAACTTTAATGATCATTGCTCTAATCATTACTCTACATGTATTATTACAATACCCTATGGCTTTGATTTGGGTAGTGGTATGTTTGTATACAGTGTATACTTCAACACTCTTATAGCTAAATTCTACAACTCTTACCTGGTAGACCTGTGGAGTGAATGTTTGTTAAAACTACTTGACTGTTTCTAAACATATTCCCAGATTTTGAGTTAATATTATGCACATACCTCTCAATCTCTTAAGGCACACACTCTGGACAAAGCTTGACAACATGCATATACAAATAGGGACATATTTTTAATATTGCTCTCATAAACTAGGAGCGTTTGTAGAGTAACAGGATTTGTTTTAATATACATTTTATGAAAGTTTTGAGGTCTGAAAATCAACTGTATGTCATGACTACAATTCTGAGATCATCCCACTGATTAGCCAGAGGTATGCAGGAACAGGTAGAAAATATGAGCCAATTATCTGGACATCCGGAAAACATCTGTACAGTTGAGAGGAATGATTATGCATACAGCTTACTACCACTCCCAGGATTCGAACCATGGCAGTGTCTGCTAAAAATACAGCAATTTAAGCTTCATCAGAGTGTGCTATTTGGATATTGCTGTTTATCACTTCAGTATTTTCTGTCTAAGTCTCTCTTGGTTGTACAATCTGATCTTGTACTTACAACAATCTTATACAGGCATTCATAGACATTTTTTTATGTAACACAGTGTGGGTAACAGTGGTTAACACAACATTACTATTCAGAGAATGCAGCAATAAATGCCATACAATACCAGAGTAAACACAACCAGTCCAGGATTTAGAACTTTATTGCCAGGCAGATACAGTTTTATTTAAATATGACCTATATGGGACTGTCATATTGTCTGGTTTATTCAGTACAACCCATAAACAGTTTTTATACTGCCAGGTGACTTTTTACTACTTTATATTTATTTGGTATGACTACTACAAACAGGATTGTTACTCAACTGCCTCGCAACACAGCCTTTGCAACCTACTAGCATAGGCTTCCTGATTCACAGCCTGCTCAGCTGCAGCTGTAAGGGAAATAGAGAAATATTTAGGCATACCTATCCATCACATACATAGGCTGGACATTAATAAACAGTTATCGGTATGACTACTTACACACTGCTGGGACATCACCCCTCTGCCTTGCTTCTTGGACCCACTCATCCAAGAGCTCACTCTTTTTCCACTTCAGATTGGCATAGTAGTGATGGACCTACTCACCAGTCCAATGGATACCAGTGGCACTGGAGAGATCATGGGTGAGACAGTCCCAGGCTTCCGCTTTATATTGGGAGCCTTGGTACTGGCCCTGTAGCAGTCTCTAATCATGACTTTGTACCAGGCATCCTACCATCACCTTGGACTCCTGTATGCCTCAGCACTGCAAATGGAAGCACATGCCCTCACCAACTCCTGACACACTGCCTACAGTGGGAAGCTGCAACCAGTTATGAGCTGAATTCCCACCTGTGGGGTTTAAATATGGCCAATTTCCCACCCTTTGCTATGATTGATGGTTTTGAATAAGCTGAGCTAAGCTAAGCTACAGGCAAACGCTAAGGCTGGCAGTGCTTAAAGGGGCAGGTACAGCACTGCTTACCAATGGGCAAATCCACTTAGCTGGGCTACTCATTGCTTAGCAGTCATATTTACACAATGCTTACACCTAGTAAGCAGAGGTGTGCAATGCTTAGCATTGCTTATTTTTTACTTTATAGACTATCTGATGTATGGGACTGATTCATCATTCATTACATATTATAAATTTGTTTACTGTCCCTGACATCCCCAGTGTGCTTTCATTACATTTATTCATGTGTGACTATACTGTATTGGGCACTTGTGTTTATATTGGGGCTTCACAACTTTATTAAACTGCCACCTCACATCTGGACCTACTACAGTACTTTGGTTAACAAATATATGTCATTTAGTAGCAAATTATAAAAAAAATGTTTATGTACTGCTTTCACATGTAAAATGCAAATTGGTTACAGAGGGGATCGAACAGGTAATGGCTGCTTGCAATGTGTATGCGCTAACTACTACACTATTGCAAGACTGCTTATGCTGGATGTCTCTTGCTATTTAACTTCTTGTGCTGTTTAAGCTGGACTAAGCGTAGCTAAGTAATGGGCTCATCCACGCAGCTACGCTTACACTTTATTGCATGTTCAAAAAATTTTTATTTGTTCTGTTATTTTATTTGTACACTTCAGAATATCCATGCTAATGCTGAACCTGTTATTCTATCAACTTTCTGCTTTGTGGGATGATTGTCCCTTTTGCCTTTGTTCACATTCCTTATTTTGATGGGTTGGGAGGTGTGCGCTATGTGCTTATGTTAACTGTGTTATTCTAACAACATTTGTCTTGGTAGGGACGATTGTTCCTTATGGCTTTGATCAGATTTGTTATCCTGATGGATTGGGGGTGTTAAGAGCATTCCTGCTCATTCTAAATTGCCAAAAGGAAATTCTGGAGTGCAGGGGGCGTGTATATTGTGAGAACTCTGCTCTCAGATACACCCCTTGTGCTCATACATGGAACCATGTCCATTTTACAGCAAGGCAGCATGCCTTCATACATATGCATGGTGCGCTGCCGTGCTGAACAGAAATGGTCCCTGCCATGCAGGAATAACTTATTCCTGCATGGCTGCTTGCTGAATCCCTGGGACCTAATAAAAAACTGAATTGAACTAGGTATAGATTCAGTTTCTAGGTTGATTGATACTCTCATTTTGTTTTCTATAAACTGCCGTAATGAGTGCATAAAAAAAACAACTGTCTTGACTATTATCAAAACTACATAAAATAGAGTTTAGTGCTTTAATACTCTTATTTTCAATAAACTGATGCCAGAATATCAAGTTATTTTCCTTTAATTTTTGCATCGCATTGATGTTGAAAGAATCTAGGCAATCAGGGGAGTATGTTATAGAGAATACAAGAAATGTAAATTGTTTAATGTTGTAATTACAATCAATTATATTTTTAAAGTTATTAAATATTTGATTAATGCCATAAGAAAAATGATCAAACTTCTTACTGAATAAACAAAATTCATGTAAAAGCCAATGAACTCTACTTTTTCCATATTGTTCCTTAAACTGATTTTCTATAGTTCTGACATCAGTTATATGAATCTCATGTATTGTTTTCCAGCCAGATATATAGGTAGGTGTGATCCAATGTAATATTACATTAAATATAACTGCTTTGGAATAAAGATCTAAGCTAGGGAATGCTATCCCATTGATGTTCCAAGCTCTAATGTGCCATTTATATGCAATCCTAGGTTTTAAGGGGAACCATAAAAATTTAAGTAGCATGAAATCTATTTTTTTTTAAATAAGTTTTTAGGAGGGGGTAGTATCAATGACTGTATAAAGCATTTAGGTAAAATTATCATTTTAATTAAAGAGAGCCTATCCTCTATTGTGAAGAACATTTTATTCCATCTTTTGATTAGTTCGATAATGATGGTTATTAAATTATTGTAGTTTATAACAGACTCTTTCCATGTACTCTTTATACTGATGCTCAAATATTCTAATACATCATTCTCCCAATTAAACAGACTATTCTCTCTTAGGTTTTTGTTGATCTTTTTGTTAATTAGTAATGTTTTGGATTTATTATGATTAAATGTATGCCCTGAAATTCTTTCAAACTTGCTTAAGATATTTATAACATCATGCAAAGAACCATCAGTATCACCTAAAGTTAACAACATATCATCAGCAAATAATTATATCTTAGAACAATAGTCCTTATTAATTTGAAAGCCTTTTATATTTTGCTTTTTTCTGATATATGTAGCAAAAGGTTCCATTGAAAGAGTAAACAATAATGGTGACAAAGGACAACATTGTCTAGTTCCCTTGAGGATTTCTAGTGGTGAGGATAGACATGATCTGATTTTCACATAGGCTTGTGCCCCACTATAAAATTTCAGTAATAAGGTGACAAAATCTGAGGAGAATTCAAAACCAATTATAATTCTATGTAGATAAGACCAACTAATAGAATCAAAAGCCTTTTCTATGTCTAGGCTGATAATACTTGTTATTTGTATTTGCATGCTATGTCTATTAATGATAGTAATTTAATAATGTTATCTTGCACTTTTCTATGAAGAATGAACCCGGTCTGATCATTATGTATTAGATTAGGTAATATTTTCTTTATCCTATTAGCCAATATTGTCATGAAAATTTTATAATCAGTGTTCAGAAATGAAATTGGCCTATATGAATCACAAGATTTGGGGTGCTTACCTTGTTTTAATACAGGGGAGATAATTGAGTATTACCACAATGGGGGTGTTATACATTTTTGCTTAACCATAATTAAGGCACTCATCATTTTCTTTATTATATATTCAGTAAAAACAAAATGAAAACTTCAGCAAAGCTTGAACTTCCACTGAGTGACCTCCCAAATCTCTTGTATCAGAGGCACATGGGATATATGCAAATGATCCTTATGAACATCAGGTGTTTCAGCTAATTGGTAATTCTGAATGCCCATGACTTGTTTTGTCATTTTAATGGACAATTTCAGGCCAATAAAGCCAAACCCCACTAGCTGTGGATATGCATATTTCAGCCTTGTTATGACCTCGTCAGCACAGCACAAGCAGAGTGTTTGACTAAACATTAGAAACCCAGGGCTGTTATACCCAGCTGATGTCCATTATCATTAGGGTCACTGCAAAAATATCCCAAGCAACAAACTAAAACAAAATGATGAAACAAGTCATGGGAATACAGAACTGCCAATTAGCAGGTTCATCTGGTTTGTAAATTCATTTAACTTCTTGGCTTGAGATGTTAGTTTTATTTTTGCCATTTTTAGATGTATCATTGCCTGATAATAAGTAGTTAAAATTACCTGTTGCTATAATTTCCCCTTTTGCATTTAAAGTAATCAGGTCCAGATATTTTTCAACATATTTAGTACTCAGTCCTGGTATCCAGTATGTATTAATCAAAGTATAATACTTCCTACTGATTTCCAAAATAACCATGCTTAGCATCCCTTCTTTATCTGAAATTGTATCTATAATTCTTGGCATAGTATAAGTATTTTCCATAGAATAAGAGAGCCCCTTCTCTTAGTCTTAAAACATGAATCAGCCAGAATGGTATAACCATTGAATGAGTATTTTTGTAGACCTTTTTTTAATTGATAGGTTTCTTGTAAAAAGATGATCTGGGCTTTATGCATTTTGATATATTTAAGCAAACCACGTCTTTTGACATTACTGTTCAAACCATTAATATTTAATGATAAACATTTATAAGCCATTGACTATAATGTGTATGTTATTACTAAATGAAATACTTTTTTCTGTGTTGACTTGAAGTCTACTGAAAACTTACTTATCATGGATGCATAACGTGTATTAAGCACTACTTTCAAAAATGCAAAACTATTTACAAACATATACATGAAACATAAAGTTTCTGGTTTAGTTAAAAACTTAACTAAACCATCCATCCACCATCTCTCCAAAGCCAAACAACACAAATTATCCATTTCTTCTTAGAATATAGTATAAAAACAAAAAAGAAAAGGATTCCGAAAGCAACTAAAGAAATCTCAGTCCATGAAATATACATTAGAATGAGAGTGTCTAATATATCTGAAGCTATATGAATATATCACATATGATAATATCACCTCTAATACTTAGATATGCCAGAAATACACATCAGGTCAAAGTATGTACAAACATTAGTAGCTGAAGGTTAAGAAAATTGTCATTATTTCCAAGACTTTTCAAGAAACATCAGATAATTTAACCATTTTGTCAGTCATCTATCTTACATTTTTCATGTAAGGATCTGTTGAATATATCTTTAACACTTATTACAACATAGCTATTATATTTTGCAATTATACACATATTACTCATATGTATTAATAATATCTATGTTGACGTCATTCATCAGGAAGGGGGGGAGACAGAGAGAGAGAAAAACGGGGGCCTCACAACCCTCTGTTTAGTTACTAAAGATTTAGTTATATAACATAAGTGTGATGTTAATATGCATAATGAGTTTTCTAATGCAGCTCCAAGTTCACTTGAGGTCATTTAGTTAGTAACAGTGTCACTGAATCTGCAGAATGTATGCATCTATAAGAGAACATAGGCATTTTGAAAGGAGTTAAAGTTCCTGTGTTGCCCATTTCCTTTCTTGGATAAAGGGAGGCTTCTTTGTTCACCAGTGGCAATGGGGAGCTTGGAGCAGCCTAACGATCCCGGGAGGAGTGTTCCTAGCACAAGAATCTGGTAGTTCCTGTGTTGCCCATTTCCTTTCTTGGATAAAGGGAGGCTTCTTTGTTCACCAGTGGCAGTGGGGAGCTTGGAGTGGCCTATCTATCCCTGGAGGAGTGTTCCCAGCACAAGAATCTGGTAGTCTGTTTGTTGCAAAAAAAAAAAAAAAAAAATATCCTTGTTTCCCATCTTTCCTGACCTAGAGTAGTCCAAATACAGGCTTTGCTGTATTCTGGACTTTTGGAAAGTTCCTGTGTTTCCCATTTCCTTTCTTGAATAAAGGGAGGCTTCTTTGTTCACCAGTGGCAGTGGGGAGCTTGGAGCAGCCTATCTATCCCTGGAGTAGTGTTCCCAGCACAAGAATCTGGTAGTCTATTGGCCATTTTGGGCCAATTTCTAGCTCTTTCAAGTCCCACTGTATAAAAACCCGCTTTAGCGTGGCTTTGCGCGATTTTGCGCATAGCGCAGCATGGGGCAGTGCCGCTTAATTGGGTTTAAACCATTCTCGGCTCCACAAAGTCTGCTCTTCACTTTTTCCCTTAGACCTGATATAGTTCTCATAATAAAAACCCTATTCCCACTCTAAAGCCTGGCACTTGCTCACTAAAGCAATTATATAACTCAGCACTAAAAAATTAAAAGCACTATACCCTCACAAACTCCCCTTGAGTACTTTGTTCCCCATTGGCCTTTTTCTTCAATTATAAAGGAATTCCCAATACTATTCTAGCATGTCCAAAGGTCAGTTGCCAATCTCCTCTCCGGTCCAGCTGGTGAATCTGGGAATCTTGAGGAAATGTTACAACTGCCTCATGTACACAGACAACCCTCTCCTCCTCCCAACAAATTCCATCACATGTGAGAGATGCAACCATATAGCCAAACTGGACGCTAAGCTCTCTCAACTCAGTACTGGCGTAACCAGTCAGGAGGAGAAGGAAACCACACTCACTACAATTCCAGTCTCACATAGACCTACCACGACAGCAAACCAAACAAATAAACACACAAAAACATACCTGGATGCTCTAAATAAAAATCTGCCTAAGCAGCAGAGACCTCCAAAGCAGACACCCAAGCAACCGCTACCCCAAAACAAAACACGTGCAACACATAGCTCACAAAGCCAATGTGCCGAACAGTCACAGCCTTTAAGGCTAAACAACACACCTGATACACTTGTAATAAGTGACTATCGTCAGGCACACTGACGTCCCGCTCACCAGGCTGAACAAGGAGAAGGTCACGGTGAGCTGCCTGTTGGGCACTAGGATCCGCCACATAACACAAGCACTCAGGTCACTCCAAGGCAAGTACAAATATGACTCAGTCATTGTCCATGCTGGTGTGAATGACCTGAGACGTACCTCCCTGGACTACATGAAAATAGACATAGAGGAGCTCTCTGAGCATGTAGCCCAGGCCGGTATGACCCTGACCTTGAGTAGCATCTTACCCTCACCAAGAATGATGCCACAATATGAAGACAAGATGATCAATTTCAACAATTGGCTTAAGCATTGGTGTCATTCAAAGGGGATCCAATGCCTGTCTGCCTGGGATGACATGCTCGACAAGCCACGATGCTTCGCTAGGGATGGCTTGTGCCTGTCACCCCTGGGCTTTCAGATATTGGCAAAGGCTCTTGCCACCCCCATAGTGCCTTTTTTAGGCAAGGCTCAAAAGACAAACCCACCTCCATAGGTATCACAAGGGATAAGAAACTAAGAGTAATGCTACTCAACGCCAGAAGTCTAAACCTCAAGATGCATGCACTCGAAACTCTCCTTAGCATGGAGAGCATCGATATCTGCGCAGTAACAGAAACCTGGTTCAAGGCTCCCGAGAGCAACCCAGCACTAGCAGGTTATACCTCATACCATGTTTGTCGGTCCCAAAACTTGGACCGAACCACAAAAGGAGGGGGAGTATCAATATTCGTCAAAGATACCCACACCTCCAGGTTGGTGGCACAGCATAAAGCATCAGAGACTATCCATGTGCAACTAACAGTGGGTAAAACTGCCTTCCAGTTTACAGCCTGCTACAGACCACCCTCCCAAACCCAGGAACCCCACTCGACCTTCCTGAGAACACTGGAGAATATGAAGGTCTCTCCAAACACCATTATATTGGGTGACTTCAACTACCTTAACATAGACTGGGAGCATTACTCTAGCTCCAACACCCTAGCCCAAAGGTTCCTAGAATTTATAAACTCAAATGCTATGGAACAACTTGTTGCCACTCCCACAAGAGGTGAAAACATACTGGACCTGATAATCACCAACATGGGGACTCTATGCTCCAGACCAGAAGTGTATCCCTCACTGGTAAGATCAGACCATAAACTAATCTCACTAGATATTCACATCCCGACCCCAGCCCCTGCCCAGAAAACCACAGTGAAAAACTTCTCTAAAGCAACTTTTACACTCCTCAAAACCGAGGTGGAATCCATAAAAGCCCCCGGGCCTGTGGAAAATACAGTCCAGACTGCAGAATCCTTTATAAACGTATTCTATGAACACCTTCAGGAATGCATGGATCATGCAATCCCAAATAAAACCAAGACCCAATCCTCCAAAGTAAGGCGTCCTGTCTGGTGGACCCCAGTTATAAACAAAATATACAATAGAAGGAGGAAGCTACTACATGATAGAGCAAAATCCCAAAAAGGGAAAGCATCTCTGATCAGTATTAGCAAAAAACTACGGGCACTCATAAAATCGTCTAAGGTCAGCTTTGAGAGAAAAATTGCACAGGACACTAAGGATCATCACAAGGCTTTCCTTAGTTATGTTAGGAACCTGGGTGGGAATTTCCAGATATGCTCAGAATTAGTCCAAAATGACAAAAAATACACCGAACCCACAGACATTGCCAACATCCTAGCTGACAGGTTCAGTGCAAACTTCTCCACCCCTTCCCCATCAAAAGGGCAAATATCTATCCCAGCAGAGTGCTGGCCCCCCTGACATCTCAGATGCTCAGTAAGAGCAACCCTCTCCAAAGCAAAAAACACAGTATCAATGGGACCAGACAGTGTCCCGGGCTGCGGCCTACATGCACTCCAAGAAGAACTAAACCCAAACATAAAACTACTGTTCAATCTCAGCCTTACTACAGGATATGTACCCAAAGAGTGGTGTACAGCAACAGTGGTCCCTCTCCACAAAGGTGGTGCCTCAACGGATCCTGGAAACTATCTCTCCATAAGCTTGACTAGCTTGGTCTGCAAAGCTATGGAAAGGATCATCATGGACCTCATAAATAAAGATATTGGGAACCTACAGACACTGGATCCTACCCAATTCGGCTTTGAAAAGGGCAGATCCTGCCTCTTAAACCTGGTTGATTTCTTTGAAACAGTCACCAAGGCCATTGACGAGGGGAAGGTGGTCCACACAGCCTACCTGGACCTTGCAAAAGCCTTCGAAACAATACCCCACTCGGGCATTATAGATAAGCTGACCAGCTTAAATATAAACCCCTATGTCACTAGATGGGTTGCAAACTGGCTCAAGGACAGAACCCACATGGTTAGAATTGCTGGAGCCATGTCAGACTCCAAACCAGTTACAAGTGGCATCCCACAAGGCTCAGTCCTGGGACCTCTCTTGTTCGGTATATATTTCTCGAAGGTACAGGCTAACACGGAAGGACTGTGGCTGACCAAGTTTGCAGATGACTGCAAACTGGGTGCCATAATTGACTCTCCAGCCGAGACAAGCATCCTACAAAAGGGCCTCATAGAAGCAGTAAACTGGTGCCAGAGCCATGGCCTCAAGCTAAACGCCAAAAAGTGTATAGTCATCCCCTTTGGCAAAAACAAAGTGCCCACAAATTACCACATAGGCGGTACTCCATTAAGTACGGAAGAAGTAATTAGGGACCTGGGGACCCAAGTTGATAGCAATCTCTCATTTGACAACCACGTGGCCAAAATGGTTAGAAAAACATTTTATATAGCCCACCTAATCATGAAGGGATTCACATCTAGAACATGGACGGTCATCGTACCTCTGTACTCACCACTCATCAGGCCCATAATTGAGTACAATGCCCCTTTGGGATGTACCTTACCAGACACCTGCAGCAACTGGAAAGACCCCAAAAGTACCTAACCAAGAGGATCAAAGGGCTCAAACAGATGCCATATGCTGCCCGGTTAAAGAAACTCCAGCTCTACTCAGTGGCATACCGCCTGCTCAGAGGCGATCTGTGCCTGACGATAAAGCCATGTCCAACCCGGAATTAATGGACATGCTGCACCTCAGAAAATCCAAATCCCATCAAGCTATGCGCTCAAGAGACTTGAACCTCAGCACTGAAATAAATAGGACATGCTGGAGGGACAGATTCATAACCCAGAGGCTCCCTTCACTCTGGAATAAAATCCCAGTCCAGGTTAGGCAGAGTCCCTCATTGACTCTCTTCAAGAGGAATCTTGATGAGTGGATGGGAGATAGTAGGTTTACCCCGGGTATCACTTCTGGTCACTGTTAGACAGAGGCACAGTATACTAACCTTGAAAAAGGGCATAGCAAAATTCATTTAAAATGGGTGGTGAAAGCCATACACACTCTGGCTAGGCTTATAAATGCCCTAGGGCAGATAGCCTAGTATGAACCTATGAACCTACGAACCTATAAACTAATTATTTACCATTTAAAGTATCTAGTGAAGGATAACAGAATTTCAAGAGAAAAAATTCTAAGTACAACCATTTAACAAGTTCAAAAGGTAAAATGATGTCATCATTGTTGTTTCCTCAAGCTGCAGCTTCATAAACTTGTTAAAAAAATATCTAAATAGGCTCATGCACAACAGAAGTTGTCTTTAGTGAAGAAAAAATCATTTAATGGGAAATTCAGATCTTGAAGTTTTTAGAGTTTACAGAAAGAAAAAAAAAACACTCAAGCTGCCTTGTCAGTGCATGTCATGAATTTCCACAATTGGAACAGTGCTAGATCACAAGCACAGCACGGCAACAACGTAAAAGTAAAAAGAACTGTTGTGGAGGGCAACCACAATAACTCCTCAGCTTGGACACAATGCAAAAAGTTTATTACACAAATTCAGAAAAAAATACCAGGTTAAGCGCTTTCATCTGACACATGCAGACTTCTTCAGAACATAGACATACAATGAAAGTGCAGCTGTATGTCTATGTTCTGAAGAAGTCTGCATGTGTCAGATGAAAGCGCTTAACCTGGTATTTTTTTCTGATTTTGTGTAATAAACTTTTTGCATTGTGTCCAAGCCGAGGAGTTATTGTGGTTGCCCTCCACACCAGTTCTTTTTACTTTCACAGTGGGAACAGTCACACAGACCACCAATTTCCTCACAAACCATAAACATCTTGAAAAAAATAACCCTTTCGTATAAAAACAGCTATTTAGATGTAACAACAGCTGCCTCAAATCAGAAATCATATTATAACATTTCAATTATTTACCCACCAGTTAACCAGGCCAGAGAGAAAAAAGGGACCTAGTATGTATATATATCCCTCACTACTTTTCTCTTTCCAAAACATCTGAATTGACATTTTTCTCTTTGAAAACAGATTGTTTCAGACAAATGGGTTCTGAAAATCATTCAGTGTGGTTACAAATAACAGTGGGAGGAAATTCCTCTTTTCCAGGGGGTGATTCATCATCCTGCAAATCAGACAGTTTTGTTTCCACGTATTCTTCATCACACGCTGTCCCAAGGAGTGACAGAACCAGAACAACTTCATAATTGGAGAAAGGTTTTTATTCAGGGACGTTCCTAATCCCAAAGAAAGAAAATGCTTGGAGACCAGTTCTGGAGCTTTTTTTCCTAAACCTATTTGTAAGAATATCCAAATACAAAATGATGTCACTTTGCAACCTGTTACCTCTTCTTTCTCTTTCAATTTTCCTAAAAACACTAGACTAAAAGATGGTTTTCGTCACACTCCTATTTAAACAGACGTCAGGCATTTCTTAAGTTTTTGTGGAATCTGGATTACATGATCAGTTCTCTGCCTTACCCTTTGGACTATCCACTAAATAAGGATGTTCACAAAGTGTCTGACTCCAGTTAATGCTGATTGCAGGCTACAGCATGTCCACATTTTTCCATATTTAGATGACTCAATTATCTTTGCAGAGTCTTTTTATAAATGTCAGGAGTCTCTCTAAATTGGGTGAAACATCTCTTGCACTAGCTGGGTTCCAAGAAAACATTCAAAAGCTGTTATTAACTATTTCACAATAAATTGTGTTCCTGGGATGTCAACTAGGCACCTCAGTTCAAAGAGCTTTTCTTCCACAGGAAAAATAGATCTATATCTAAATCTAGTTCAAAAGTTTTGCAATCAGACTTCAGACACTGTGAGGGAATAGTTCAGGATTTTGGGTCTCATGGCATCTATGATTCTCATGATACCTGTGGCAAAACATCACATGAGAAAGATACAGTGGTACCTAAAATCTCTTTGATCCCAGCATCAAAACCCTTTATGTTTTCAGATCCCAATACTGGGGTTTGTCAGAAGAGAACTTTTTTGGGTGGAGACAAAAGGCCTCCTTAAATCCAGGTCTCCCTTTCTCCCTCTCTCCCTGCTCTAAAGCAGTCAGTCACCACAGATGCTTTGGACTTTGTTTGAGGAGTAGTTTTTGGATGGATAAAAGTGCAGGGGTCTGAAACACCATGGACAGATGCAAGCACATATATATCAAGAAGATGCTTCCTGTGATCAAAGCATTCAACTCCCTGAACCATCTTTGGTCCCCGGGACCTCTTCAAGTGGTTACAGAGAATACCACAGCCATGTGGTACAACTACAACAAGCAAGACTTTCTTTGCAGACTAGCCATGTTAAATTGGGATATAGTTTCACAGCACAATCTCACTCTACAGTCATCCTACATTCTGTCAGAGCACAATTATGTGACAGTCAGGCTAGGCAGGACCAGGGGAGAGCCTCATGAATGTAAAGTAGATCCGGTTGTCTTGCAAAATTTGATCCATATGTGGGAATTTCCTCAATTAGACCTGTCTGCCTCCTCTTTGAACAATCAACTGGCAAAATTCTTTTGCAGGCTTCATGTAAGAAGTCCTGGAAGATAGATGCTTTTTCTTTCCTTTGGACAGGAGTGCTCCTGTATGCCTTTCCATCCTTTCCTCTAATATCTATGATATATCTGAAGATTAAGACGGAATCCCCAAAGATCATTGTGGAAAATCCCTTGTGGCCCCAGACAGTTGTGGTTCTCCCTTCTTTTGGAAATGATCAGGGGGCAATTACCACGAGCTTTTTCATGTAATGGATCTACTCACACAAAAACAAGGGTGTTTGTTACACCCCGGCATCAGTCATCTTCAACTGACTGCCTGGATTATAGGGTCTAAATTACTTTTAGGCATGTGTTTTCTGAGGATGTGTAGCAGGTTCTAATGGAGTAAAGAAAGCCTTGCTACTAGAAAATCATATATTTGCAAATAGAGAAGCTTTTCTAGTTGGTGCTAACAACATAACCAGCCCCCTTTTAGGGCTACATTTTCTCTGGTTTTACAGTATTTGTGTGCTTTACTATCATATCGCCATTCTTATTCCTCAATCAAGATTTATTTATCAGCCATTTCAGGATGTCTGCCCATGGAGTCTCCTCTTTCAAGACGGTCCAATGTCAAAATGTTCTTGAAACGGATTTTGAATAAGAAACTTCCAACAAAATTGGGGACCCCTCCTTGGGATCTTAATTTTGTGTTAGAGAAACAAATACTTGATCTATTTGAACCAGCTAATCTGGTTGACTTGTGGGTCTTAGAACACAGAATATAGTTTTAATGATCGGTCTGACCTTTGTAAAAAGGGTATCTAAGTTGGAAGCTCTTAAGATGAGTCAACCTTACCTCATTTTTCAGAAGGACAGGGTTTCTTTGAGAAATAATCCTTCTTTTATGCCTAAAGTGGTATTCATGCTTACTTTATGCCAAACTATCCATCTCGCTGTTTTCTTTCTTGAACCTAAAAATGAATGACAAAGGATATTGCATATCTTGGATGGCCACAGAAAACTAGGCTGCTATCTTGATAGAAGTACATTTTTCAGATCATTGGATCAGTTTTTCATTTCGTGTGAAGGTAAAAAGAAGGGACAACCTGAGTCAAAACAGACTATTTCCAAATGGTTGTCTAAGGCTATTACCTTTTGTTATACTCTCCATAACAAAACTACTTCAAGCAAGGTCAAGGCCCACTCTACCATGGCTTTGGCTTCATCTATGGCCTTTTGGAAAGTGTTGGATTCTAGAAGTATTCTAGAAACTGCTACTTGGTCCTGTGTATATACTTTTAAAAATCATAAGCACTATAAGCTTGATTCCTTCTCTAGGTCTAGATCAAGTTTTGCTTCAATCACAGCCCGGGGGCTCCTGGACTAGATCAAGTTTTGCTTCAATCACAGCCGGGGGGCTCCTGGACCCTTCTCCTTTCTCTTCCCAAACATGGTGAGCTATGGTAATCTACCTGTAATAGCTAAGTCTACTGCAGCAGTAATCAATATAAAGAAAACAGTACAGGTGTGTAAATTGAACTTACCATAATGGTAGATGTTTAAATGATTGCTGCTGCAGTATCCACTCCTTCAATCTCCCTAGCATTTTTGTTGCTTTTTGTAATGCCAGGGTATGTACAATTATTTCTAGCATTCTCCTTTCAGGGCTTAGCATGTCTTTTAGTCAGCTTATCTCAAGCTGCTTGAGAGTTTGGGCACATAGAAGGTGCAGTAAAGCTTTTGAAGCTGGATGCCTGTTATATCCTTGGCAGGATGTAACACATATAGTTAAGGGTGCTGCACTATTTATCATTTGAACATCATTTGAACATCTACTCTTATGGTAAGTTCAAATATTATCACATTTTATATTATGATTAGCTAACACTTTGCACAAACCATTCTTTCCAGAGTTCTTATGCTCCAACCTTCTTGAAAGACTGGTTTCAATTATTTCAACAACATAAATTTTAATGCAATTTCATGATCATCATCATCATCATCACCATCATCATCATCATCATCACCAACCTCCTTCTTCCAAATTTAGTATGGGGCAAGAGTGTTGCATCAATTGTCACCACCTCTTTCATTTTAAAGCTAGCCTCCTACCTTCTTTGATAGTTATGGCTGACTGTCACAAGTCTCCTCTCTCACAATCCATCCATCTCTTGACTGGATATCCTCCTGTCCTTTTGCTTTCTTCCTGTCTCTCACAAATCTTCTTTACTAAATCATCTTCTGCTTTCCTGCACATATGAACAAACTTATAGTCTTTCCTCCTTTACGTTGCTTGCATTTCGGGCTACTTTTACTTCTGTTCTGATATACTTACTTCTTCATCTGTCCCAGTTTATTGGAGCAGAAGTCAAAGTAGCCCCAGGTATTTCAACTCAATCACCTCACACTTTCTCAGGTGCTATGCCTTCACTTCTGAGGTAGCTGTGCACAGAGCAGCACCAGTTTCATCACTGATTCATGTACCATACTTTCTAGCTTCTTTAATATTCTTCTGTCACTCAATACCAATCACACTCAAATACTGTGATGTAAATATTAGCAATTACATTAAACTAGAAATTCTTCACACAAACAGGATTCATTCATATCACAAAGTGTACTACAATTTCCACAAATATTAGCTCCTTTTATTGTTAATTCTTGTCATTATGTCTCAAGACTCTCTCCTTCTTTTATAAGGGAACATCCATGTCACCACAACAGCTGTAACTGCAATTCTGTTACTGAATGGAATATCTCTTATCTGATTTATGATATATATTGTTTTTACTTCTCTACTTGCTCAATTATACCTTGAAATCAAATTCAAAATCTTTGTTTCACTTCACTTGCTTTTTTGGCACTGCATTCTCTACCATTTTCTCCTAATAAATATAGCTTAATTTGAATTATTTTCATAACTCTTTTAAGCCTAAATAACCATTCACCAACATTTTTTGGATAATGCTTCTCCAACTTACATGGTTTCTCATTCTCAGAGTACATTTTTGGTTCACCTTCTTTCAAAATATTCATAATGACCCTTAAGGCATTGCTCTTCATTTATTATTTCGTAACATTGTGAATTGCTGTTTAAATTTGTAACCCATTTACAAATAATGTGCAAGTTAAATGAGATGTAATTTTTCTTAGTAAACTAATTCTGTGCCTGTCTGTTTCTGCTACTCATATTTCCTAAAACACAAAGGGAAATGATGGATTTGTATTAATTTAATAGTATTGGTACGAAAATTAAAGAAAATGTGATTACATACTCATAATGATTTTTCATGACAGACATAGGCTATTTCCTAGCCATGGGTATCCAGGATGTATTTATTATTTTTTTCTTGTGTTTTTTTTTTTAATTTATTTTTTTTTATTTGCCTGAATTATGTTCAAGTTTTCATACATGGTCATGTGTTTTCTAGGAAGTAACTGATACTGACAATGTTTAGAGATGCATATTAGAGAATATTTATTCATCAAATCTGACCAATTTTATATTTTCTGAAAATATGTCAGAAAAGTAGATTTGTGTTATATATTTGAATTGTTCATCATTTATTGACAGTAGATAACCTTTAATCGTAAATCAGATAATTATGACAAATATAGCTAGTGCTTAGATCATATACCATCAAATACTTCCGTGTTAAAATATTGTCAGTCTAATACTATTTGAAGTCATTGAAATCTATGTCACAGAATTATTTATTTATTTATTTACATTTGTTGACTGGGAGTGTCAGATATG
>NC_056728.1:1503332528-1503402528 GCF_019279795.1 Protopterus annectens
TGTGTCTGATAATACAGTTTATCTATATATCACTTTGCTACCATTATCATTTACAATCTATACATTTTACAAGAAAATGATGACTTTCTACAATACACTTGATCATTTTAATTTTAATGTAATTTATTTACTTTTTGACTAGTCAAGTAAACTAATCTTTCTTGGTCCCATTTTAGCTATGATCTGCACAACAGAATTAAAAGCAAAGTCATCATATATGGATTGTTTAAACAAAGTTTTTTTTTTTTGTTTTCTTTACTTTTCCATTAATCTTCTAGGCCTGCAGACAATTTCTATTGATTATGCAGGCAAGGGATCACATAATCACTGCATTAGTGAAAGTTCTTTTTTTTCCCAATAAGTGTCATAGGATCCTTAAGACTATCGTTAGCGAATGTCAGCTTCTCAGCTTAGCTAAAAATGAACTTGAAATACAAAGAAAAGGCTTCAGAAAAAACATATATATGTTCATGGGAGATTAGCAACAGAGTATATCCTGTATATTTTGAAAAACATAAGGCCACAGGTCTATGAGGAAATGTTCCCTTTAAATTTACCAGAAGATTGCAATTTAAAACATATCTGCTTATCCTCATAAGGTACAGTGGCTTCCAAAAGTCAGACACTAAAGCATTTTTTTAGATTAAAGATTTCTATCAAACATAGAAATATATCAGCAAAGATTTTTAGCTCATGCATGGAAACAGCAATCTGCCTTTACTGTCTGAATCTTAAATTAAAAGTAAATAAAATGTAAGTGTTCACAATGTATTTGTTTGTAGTTTTTGCACACAGAAGCTCTTACAAACGTTATTTTGTATTTGCAATGTTTATCTGATTTTTTAAATGTTGTTTAAAGTACTAATTCAGTTTTAGTATGAAATAAAAGTAGTAGTAATGCCTTCCTGAGCAAAGTCATGCTGAGTTGTTCTTATACTGTGCATTGTTATTTATAGAAACATGATGAAAATAAATGCAAGATTTATGCAGTAAATATGGCTGTTCCACTGCCTTTCTCCAGGTATTTAAGTATGACACTAATATCAGAGTGCACAGTCACTTATATTTCTTGCAGCTTGCTGGCATATGAAGTGATGTTTGTGCATATGTAGTGTAGGACCTAAGAGTTGTAAATGAATGTAATTGGAGGACTTCTTATTCTGAACTATCATAAAATGTCATGTTCTATTCAGCTTTTATACTATGTGTTTTTCTGCTTCTTATTACAGCAATGTACTGCTGACAACTTAACTAGGAAACAATAATGTTATGTATGTATGTATGTATACATATGTGTAAATATTATTAAGTGGGAATGTAGAAAATTATACAGATAAATAACTAGATAGATAGATAAATAGATATATATATCAATATATATATATATATATATATATATATATATATATATATATATATATATATATACATCAAATTGAATTTGTTCTTAGTGGGACTGATCACATAAATTTAATTAATTCTGATTTAGTCAACTGCTAAGCACTGCAAGAAAATCCACTTTGGTATTTTTTTTTTTTTTTGCCTTTTTTTCTGATAAAACAATTGTTTTAATAATTTTGAACAACTTATAAATCTGTGTATAAAGATCAATTTAATATTCTCTGTTGGTTTTATTACTACAGCGTAAATCACTAAACAATCTTCACATTCAAAACAGCAAGGTATGTCAAACTATAAACATTGGTATTGCCAAAAAGTAATAGCTTGAAAAACAAATATAAAGCAAAACCTGGTTTGTAGACTCTATAAACACTGCTATTGCTAAAAAAGGTAATAGCTTGAAAAACAAAACCAAAGCAAAACCTTGAGGCTTGCAGACTCTAGAAACATTTGTGTTAGAACAGGTATAATTTAAATCTACAAAAGTACAGCATTCTCTTTGCATAACTCTAGAAATGCTGCCATATTAAAGCAGATTTTACAGTTTGCATACAGTTTCAGTAAATGCACTTTCAATCAGTAAAGATAACCTTCAGTCAAGAATACTGATAAGATCAGAATGTGCTGTACATTTGAGTACAGCCACGTATTTGTATGCTACAAGGTTTCAGAACCAAGGCTAAAGAGGCATGTGGGACTTTACAGGGTTTTTGTTTAATTAGGAAATACTTCTGACACAGTTGCTACTTTCCTTTGGACTGCTATGCAGAAAGTCATGGCAGTGCAGTCCTCAGAAAGCAGTACAGCCACTTGGGTATGAGTGCAGAAGTTAGGTCAAACATCCTTCATTTCAGAATTGTAATTATACTATCCAGGAGGAAAGGATAATGTGAATATGAACAAAAAGAACTATTTCAGTTTATCAGCACTGTTATTAGAAACAGCATTCACATACTGTTGACATCTACATAATAAAGCATTCTAAACCAAACTACAGCATTTGCCTACTTTATTTTGAACTGTACAAGAAAACTTGGCACACAAAGGAGAGACTGGCACTTTTGGCACATAAAGAAGAGACTGGCATCCCTTCTGCACAATTCTGAGCAACTAACAGATAAAACAGTAATTCCAGTCTCATTCCAGTTCCTTCCAGTTGTTTCCAGTTAACTCCAGTGTCTTACAGTCATATCAATTCTTTCAGTCTTGAGCCACCATCCATGGAGGGACAAAAGTTAATGTAAGTCCAAAAACCCCATAGCAACCTTATCAGCAGTCAGACTACATACATTCTACAGAATGGACTACAGAGCATCAGTGTTCATTTGAAACACTACTTCAAGAAAAGCCAAAAGAACATTAATAGAGCAGCAGTACTTTAAAAAATCTAAAAATCTCAGCAGTGTTCCTTCAGAACTTAACATCTCAAAGGACTTCAGACTCTCCAAGATAGTGTAAAAGACATTATCCAGTTAACACTGTAAAAGACATTATCTAGTTAACAGCAATGCACTTCACCATCTCCAAAGCAGTCAATAGACTTTCAAGTTTGCAGTGTGATGTTGCACAAAAAAGTTAAAAAAAGCTGTGAGTTGCCAGGCTACCTTCGCAAGCAGCATTAGCATGCATTTCATAGCTAAGTCAGATAGTAAATCTCAGAAAAGTTTAAATACATCAGTAAAGGTAAATTTTATAAATATGTCAAACAATACTTCTACAGTAAAAACACCAGTAAATGTATGACTTAAAGGTAAAACTGGCTAAAACAGTCTAAAAAGCTGTGCTCCAGAAATGCTCATTTAAATTTCAAGGCTATTAGACTCAGGAATGTTAAATCTTTCTAGATGCAAAAGGGTTAAATCACTGAAGCACACTGCATCAGACACACTTTTTTATGACTCACTGAATGAACCAGCTTCTATCAGTATGGTTTCAGACTTACATAGCACAAATTCTTGTTGACAATCTTCAGAAATCAGTGTAAATGATACAGCACATCTAATTCAAAAATACAAAGTTAAGTCACTGTTTTTCAGATACGGGCGTCAGCAGAGTTGGTGTACATAACATGCAGATTTCCCAACCAAACATAAAGCAGGCATTTGCAATGTTTCAAGCTAGCTTTATTTCAAATGGATATGTTCAGAATGTACATGTAATTCAAAATGCAGTGTTAAGTTGCAGTATTGCATATACAGATGTAAACACAGTCAGTGTAAGTAACATGCAGATTTACAGCAAGACACAAAGCCAACGTTTGTAATGTCTCAAGATCACGTTATTTCAAATACAGACATTCAGATTGTAATAAACTCTAGTTTATTGTTTTCAGACGCCAGTGCAAATATTGCACTGAGGGTTGATAGAAGGGATTACAGTGCAGATTTTCATCAGTTTGATAAAGTAAATACCAACATAAATGATATACAGACTCTAGGGCAAAGTAAAGAAGAAATGCATACCTTAGGTCATGTCAATGTTATTACTAGTGTTTCAGGGCAAAACACAGAAAAAAACACATACCATGGCTCAAGTCACTTTTGTTACTACATCTATACAAAGGATTTTTGGCTTATCTATAAAGGGTGTGACAGTCCAGCACAATATCAGATTATTTATCTGATATTGTTTAAGGTTGAAAGAAATGAAAATATGTCATAGTTTATAGAAAAGAATTTATGGAATAATGTACTGAGTAATACAGGCACATCAATTTCAGTCGCAAATAGTCTTCTACTAGAAGATATAAGTGTAGTTTTGTTAAGATTTAAAGAGTCAAAGGTTACAGCAGTTAACAGTTCTTAGTGTAACAACACTGTACTATGTATGGACATGCCATCAGAGTTACATGTTGTTTTAGACTCCGGTAAAATGATTTTAAGGTAAAATACAAATACTACAGAATGTACAGTAGTGCACACAGATGACAATTGTAAGAACATATATGGAGTAGAGTGTGTAAATGTGCCAAATTTGAAGATTTTCTTATGACAGGAGCATGCAGATTTATGGGTTAAACATAAAATAAATTCCAGTTCAGCTACCACACTGAAGCACAGGGACCACATTTTTAGAAACGTATTTTTCTCAGAAAGATATACTGGGAGTGAACAGTAAGAAAAAAGGTAAGAATATGCATTTACCATTCTGGAAGGACACGTTTAGTATGGTGTACCAGAAATGACAGTCAAAGTAATTCAAGGAATAAAGGGTTTACAGTTACAGATATGGCAAATAGACATTATTGCTTCATTTAGAAGACATTGTTAAGACCTTTAAATTATGGTAGTAAAGTGTTATAATGCATAAATAGTATGTTGATACAGGCAGAGACAAAAAAGCATCCACAGATATTAAATTATATTTTGCTACTTTGCAGAATGTAACATTTAAAGTCAATGCTATATTTTAGAAGTGACAGTATGGTCAAAAGTTCAGATCTCATACAAGAAATGAGTGCATCATAAATATTATGTGCCATTAAAGCCACAGGTTCCTCTCATGTTATACTTGTATAAAGGGCAGACTAGTAAAGTTTCAGACTCAGATCAGTTCACCTCTAGTAATAAATGTGTATATTATATGAAGAAATTTCACATGCTTGTGTAAAGGACAGACAAGAAAAGTTCTAGAATCAGATCAGGTCAACTCTAGTAATAAATATGTAATTGTAAACAGTTCATATATTTCACACAGGAATTGCATTTGTAATGCATACCAGAGACACAGTCTTACTTAACTGAGTTGCTGGATTACAGGCCAGCTCAGTGAGCTAAATTAAAAACAGTACTGGCAGCACAAAACATCAGTCTTTTTCATGTGAATCTCAGAAGCATTGAAAACAAAATTCCAGAACTAGACATATAGATAAAATATCACTCACCTCACATATTAGCAGTAACAAAATCTTTGCTAAAACCTAATAGCAATAATACAGACATATTCTCCCACGGCTTTAACAGTCTTAGAGTGGAGAATGAGTGGAGAGATTAAACTAAAAAAGTAGCAAAAATGTACTACTGCAGCAAAAACCTGTCACCTTTCCTATCTCACATACCATCCTCTCATAATGCTGAACTTTTTCTAAGTAATCTAAAACTAAATCCACATATAACAATATGTACAGTAGCCCTTTATATTTCATCAGGAGATAATATCAGCACATTGGAGGACATCCTGGCATGGCTATACCACAATGTATGCAGAAGGACAATTGTTCTAGGTGATGTTAACATCCACTGATCAAGTTTCACCACTGAGATAATCACTTCTGATAGAAACTTATACAATTGATCACAATTTATCACTGATTGTACCAGGATCAACATGAAAAATGGTAGAACCACCACTCTGGAATGCTTATTTCAAGTCACTCTAGCAATAAAAGTTCCCATGGCACCTTAGCAAACACACTTAATGACCACCTGCCTAAATATGCCACAAGAGAATGCCATATTTCTCCCTGGGAACATACATATAGTACCTCTCACAACTTTGAACCACAACTGTTTAACACCTCACTACAATGTCACAGCTGGAATATCCTAAAAATCTTGTTGCTAGATGGTGCTTTTTCTGGAGTTACTATCGCGTGATCAAAAATTGTAAATGGCGAACACATATTGAGTGAACCTGATTGGCCGAAACATCACGCGCATAACACAGAAATCACCATGGGGAATATTTTCCCTTTACTTCAATGTAGTGTGATCTCTGAGTAGGAATATTTAAGTAGCAGGGGTGTGGGGGAGTGCAGCCCCCCACATGGGGGTGCAGGGGAGCTTGCCCCCCCCGCCTACAGCATTTAGGTAAGTATAGTTTTTTATTTTTATTTTTTAATATTTTCGAAATTTCAAACATCGCTCATATGGTGTTGACCATATGGTGTTCGATGTTTGAAACTTTTGAAAATATAATATAGACCCCCTTTTTCTGTTTCAGTAAGATATTTACAGAACTGTTAAACAGCATGGTCCCCCTTAAGCTTAAAAGAATGCAAAACAACAATTCTCCTTAGCTCACTCTTAGTAACAGGAAATTAATGAAGAATAGAGATAAACCGTGGAGGCCATTGTTCAATAATAAAACAGAAACCATCTTCAACAATATAAATATATACAAAATAAAGCCAAATGCCAGATCATACTTGACAAGAAACTTTATTATTCCAAATTGAAGAATAGATGATGCAAAAATTCTAGGCAATTCTGGGCCACCATATCTAAAATACTATGCCCTGGCTCAAATGGACAACCAAACCCGACTGCTTACTGAAAGAAATGGCTAATGCTTTCAGTGATTCTCTCTTTACCTCTAGCTTTGCTAAACTACTTCACAACCAAAATCACAACAACTCATTTTCATCTAATAATCTGTCTACATCGCACTGAGTCTCACCTCCCAGTTCCATTAATACTCTTTCTGCTTTCAGTCAGTATCTACCACAAGAATCAAGAAATACTTCAAACAAATTAAACATAGCACGCTATCTCCACATTAAATTCCTAGTGAATTCTTAAAAGCAGCTAGCTCAATTCCCTTCCCAGTATCCATTTTCAAGGGAGGCAACTCCAATGATATAACTTTTGCCATTCTCTCCCCCTTTCAAAAATCCTTGAATCATACATTCATAATTAATATTTGGCATAATAGTTAAGGTCTAATAGAGGGCTTGGCATAATAATTAAGGTCTTTACCTTACAGATAGAGGGCGCAGGGTGTGATTCTAATGTTTGTTTATTGACTAGGCATATAATAGTCTACAGACTGATAGCCTAGTATTTATCTATGAACCTATAAACCTAATGAGTGAATAATTTACAAATATCCTCATTACCCCAACCCAAAGGCATAAGCCTACCATAGCTCTCCTAAACTTCAACACCACTATTAACCTAGCCAGAGACAAAGGCTAGTGGGTTTTTGTCATGTTTCTGGCTCCATACCATGCCTTCAACATCATTTCCTTACTTATAAAACGACCCTTTTCATTTGGCCTATCAAATACCTCCAACAACTGTTTTTTCAGTTACTTCTCCAATGTGAAATGGATTAATTCCTACTCATACTTCACACCCATCAAAACAGGTGTTCCCCAAGGTTCCTTACTAGGGCCACTGCTTTTCAACATATTTACGTACAACCTATACTTTGCTAAATGTCAAGCGGCCTTCATGCAATATGCAGATGACTCCAGCACAATTACTCTACAACACATCACCCAAGAGTAGTTTTTCATCAGTGGAGAATTGGGTCAATAACTTCCAGCTTCTACTCAATCCACAAAACAAAGCTGCTATTATTCCATCCAAAAGCCCCTACATACCTCAAGCTAAATTTCTTAAAAACAACCTCTGAAAGCACCCCTATAGAAGTCATCTCCCATACCAAGCTACTAGGCATGAACATTCCATTTGCAACTGGTTCTAAAGAAAAATAAATAAACAGTAATTAAAACAACTCACCAAAAATTAGGGATACTCTGCAGAGGAAAAAACAAATACTTAACTGATTCATCCAGAAAACTCCTGGCCTCTACACTTCTGTTTCCCACTTTAATATATGGTTCCCCAGTACTGCTTAACCTTCAAGCTTCAAGCAAAAATAAACAAAACCAATCCTATAGTAAAATAGAAAAATTTGCCACTACGACATTATACAGAACCCATCAATATTTATCCCTTAAACAGCTTGATTGGCTTGAATTACCCAAGCAACTCACTTACACCCAATTACTCTTAGTTCCACAAATGAATAAACCAGAATAAAGCAAAGCCCTATAACACTTATTGCATTAATGTACCACTGCTAGGCCACTTCGATCTAAAAATAAAATACTCCTTACAAACTACAAACCACATCTTTCAGCAGAAACCTCTTTTTTGTCCAGCTATGTAGCCCAGTCCTGGAACTGCAGCCCCTCATCCTTTAAGCATCCTAGCATCTTTTCCAATTTCAAGACCAAACTAAAAAAATATTTATCTGATTCCTGTACCTGTAGCTACACAACCCTCAAAACAGATTCCTGACCACCTACTTATGTTGACACATCCATATCTGAGCAGGTTGTAATGGCCAAACATCAAAAGTATTTCTCACTTTAAAGATACTAAACTACTAATGAATGCTCTTCTACCTCTCCAGCTGACACTTACTACCATTTCCTCTCTAATATCCTTCCATAACATTCTTATTTCTCTTACAATAATCAACTCTCCCTCACAATGTCTTTAATTTTCTGCTCTACACATTACTCCTTCACATCTCATACTATTACGCTATTCCCCAGCAGATACTCTATTATTTCTCACTTCCATATATTATTAAAAATATTGCCCATTTTTTGAATAACTATATATTAGTTTACTTTATACTGGCTATCCACTTCTGTGGTGTGTCCTGCTGCTTGCAGTATGTATTGTATTCTTGATCATAATTTTTCCTGAACATACTCAGTAAATGCATTTCAATCTGTGTGGGAGCTCTTCTCCCCTGTATACAAAGTGCATCCTAATCCATTTTAAACTCTTTTATCTGTTGCGGGACTTTTCTCTCTGTGTATATAATTACTTATCAACTATTTCAAAATGCTTTTATGTGTGTCTGTGGAGCCTTTCTCCCCAGCTTATTGTAAAATATTTAATCTGTTGCAGGGCTTTTTCCTCCTTGTATATAATCACTCATCAACTATTGTTTACATTTTTTAAAATCTGTTGTAGAACTTTTCTACACTGGCCTCCACTGAAAATGGGTCATTGGCGCAGTAGGACTTCCTGGTTACTAAAGGACAAATAAATAAAATAAATAAATGACAGAAGCTAGACACTTTCTGAACTCTCTTGAAATAGTACATAGACAACAGGGTAAGGTTAGAACTGATAATGCAATCCAGACACAGAAAATATTGATAAATGTCCAAGTCATGATGCATAGGAATGTGATGATAAACATCTTTTAAATCTAAGGTTACCAAAATACTCAAATAAGGAAGAAGGAGCATTCTGAACTTGGGCACAATCACATACTGGTTTAGAAAAGAACATTCCCGGCATTTTCATTCTTTGGCACCAAAAACATTCTTGAATTAAAAAAATGAGGAAGAACTATTTCTATTACCCTTTGAGACAGCATGTGCTGTAGAACAGGAGGGGACAGACTGGGTTGTTCTAATAGATATGGAATAATTCCCTGAAATAGAGGAATTTATTCCCATTGTCATCTACAACCTTACTGAGTCAGCTTGAGAACCCATTTGTCTGAAACAATCTATTTCTAAATAAGATAATTGGAGATTAAGAGTTTTGGAAGGGTAAGGGACTGCAAACTGTGTAGGGGAGGGGCAAGGTCCCTTGTATACTCATTCTGTCTTATTCAACTGTCCTTTCTTCTGGAGGGGTCATGCTTTCTTTTTGGAACCTTACTGCTGTTGTTTTTTAGTTGACTGCTTACCAGCATTTTACAGAGATTTGGCCAGATTCAATAAAGCCTGCATGCATAGTCTCTTTACACCATGTGTGCATTACACCATGGCTTGCAGACAGTAGCCCACTATTTTAGATTCAGTAAGCACTTCTACATGGTCTGTATGGCTGCAGAAACAAGGTAAACACTGTGGCATGCTAATTACAGTACATGCAGCTGAACTGTATGCTAATCAACCAATCCAAGCTGGAGGAGCTATTCAACAAACTATAAAGCAGTCATCTAGACTCAGAACTGGTTTTCCTTGTGAATTCCAAAACCTATTGGACTACAGCCACGGAAAGGAGTCTACACAGAAAGAATGTTAAGGACTGTTGTTACTTTAATCATGTGTATGAGTAACAGGCTGAAGTCTATACTGCTGCTGCAGCTAATAGACCAAGGCCAAGAAGGACAAGAGTTTTCAGATCCGATTTATCTTGTCAGAATCTACATGAAATGAAAATTGTAGACTACTACAGGGTGGATAGATACACTATGGAAATTGTGCAGCCTCTGTCATCTTCACCTCAGAGCAAGGGCAAACCAAGGTGAACCCATACCAGCAGAGACAAAGGTATGTGTAGCACTTAAAATTTTCACTACAGGAACTTTTTGGAGACCAACAGGGGATATGCTGGGGTTGTCGCAAGCATCTGCATCCAAGATCTTCCATCAATTCCTGAAAGATATGCTCCAACATGCCAGTGAGCACATATATTTTCCCTGTACTCTTGAGGACAGGGCTACAAATACACAGGATTTCTACCCTGTAGCAGACTATCCTGAAGTACTGGGTGCCATAGATTGCACACAAATATAAATTAAGGGACCACCTGATTAACATGGAAAACCCTACATAAATAGAAAATGCTTCCACTCTATTAATTGCCAAGTCATGTGTAATGCCAAGGGAATCATCCTGAATATGTGTTCTGGCAAACCAGGCAGATTGCCACAACTCACATATCTGGCACATCTCCCAACTGTATCAGATGTTCACTAGGGGGGATATCCCACAGGGTCAATTACTGGGGGATACAGGTTATGCACTGGAACCATGGCTGATGAAACCAATCAGAAATGCATACACAGCCACTGAAAAATGCCATAATGAGGCACAAGCTCAAAATAGAAATATCATAGAGCATGTGTTTGGGCAGCTGAAGTCACATTTCTGGTACCTAGACACATCTCAGGAAACCTTGAAGTACAATCCACGTACAGGTACTGAAATATTCACTGTATGTGCCATGCTATACAACACCATTCTGAGAAAACAGCTTCAGCAGGATCAATAACGGGAAGGGGCACACATCCCACCATCAATGGCAAGGTCACCACAGCCACATGCAGGTCAGAAGTCAGAGGACGAAAAAGCAGCTGCTGTCGGTGTAGGAAGACGTGGGTAATCTCAATATGCCCTTGCATTAGTTAAGAGGCAATGCATATCACACTCACCCACCACCTAAGGGGTTAAAACCTTCCTCCTATGCACAAACATAAAGTGACATTGATGTCAGGCAACACTCACAACCTTTACCTACCCATGTAATGGTTGTGTACTCAACATAAAGTAACATTGATGTCAGGCAACACTCACAACCTTTACCTACTCATGTAATGGCTGTGTACTCCTTGCATCAGACAGAGTCAGCCCTGAGCTAAAACTGTAGAAACTGATGGATTTACAAGATAAGTGTTGAACCTTGAGTGTATTCTTTAATAATATGAATAGCATATACTTGCATGTTGTTTCTTGGTAATGTAAGCAAGTAAAAAGTGGGTGATTTGTACATAAATGACTTTACCATGTGACAGCAGAGACGTATGTGACTAATATGTTCATAGGTTGGTACTAGATTATCGGCCCTAGAGCCTATACAAGCCTAGCCATAACAATTCCCTGGCTATTTCTATCCACACTATTTACTTTCCTGGACCATTATCTAGCAAAGCGACTGACATGATCCCCGGGGTGAATTTCCTTTCCCCCATCCAACCCTCAAGGTTCCAATTGAAGAGGGCCAAAGAGGCGCTCTGCTTGACATGTATGGGCAGTCTATTCCAGAGTCTGGGGAGTCTCTGTGTCAGGAACCTATCCCTCCAGCATATTTTGTTTATTGTGATGACAAGGTTTACATCCCTAGAGCATGTGGCTCTGAGGGATTGGGATTTCTTTAAGTGTAGCATGTCCAGCAGCTCTGGGTTTGACATGGCCTTGTATGTTAAGCAGAGATCACCTCGGAGTAGACGATATGTGACAGAGTATAGCTGGAGTTTTTTAAGGCGTTCAGCATAGGCAATCTGCTTTAGGCCTGAGATTCTTTTAGTGAGGTATTTCTGCGGCCTTTCCAGTTGTTGCAGATGTCATGAGAGGTACATACCAAATGGGGCGTTGTATTCTATAATGGGTCTAATGAGGGATGAGTACAGTGGGACAATGACCTCCTTTTTTCTGGATGAAAAGCCCTTAGTGATGAGATGTGCCACATAGAAGGATTTCCTGACTGTTGTGGTGATGTGGCTATTCAAGGTGAGGAAGACGCATAAAACACAAACTAGGATAAAGTACCCCCTCAAAAACAAATAAGTCCAAACAGCATATAAAGAGGATACACCATGACAATCGAAGCCAACCAAATAAACTCCAAAAAAATTCCAAAAGCGATGTTTATTGAGACAAATGAAAACAGTGAGCGCTTTCACGTCCACAGGACGCTTCATCAGACTTGATTATATATCTCCATTATTTTATTAAGACTTTATTAAGACTTTCCTATGCTGAACTTACTCAGACATTCTCTAACCAGAAAGACTCTGCCATACAAATAGAGACTTTACAGACAATGCGCAAGTTAGAAGATGTTCTAACTAAGATAAAAAATATTCAATGGCGGAAAAGACATATGGAAGCTTGTTTAAAATTCAAGATAGTACCTAGAGGGCTTCGTATTTTGAAAATGCCCACTTTTGGCTCTACTTATCCAGACTTACTAGCTAAGTGGCAGCAGCTAAACCTAGAGACTAGCTATGGATACATGAGGTTATTGGTTGAACAGTATCAACAGAATGAACAAACTTTATTTCAAGAGGCATTGGTGCTTGAGAAATGACTGTTATCCACCTTGACTGACACTCAGTTAAATAATCTTCACTCTGATATTATCACTACTATGACAGCTTTGGATAATAGATTGCTTCTGTTAAAAAAGAAAAAAACTTGAACGTGACTGTTCTGATTTCTCAAGCGGGAACATTTTCCAATGGCCGAGGGAGTCCACTCGACTGTTTAATGATGTAACTACAGCTAACACTAGCAATCGATCGACTGAGCGTTCATCTTCTTTGGCTCCCTCTACTTCCGGTCCAATTACTACTGTAGTATCAGAAACGCGAAACGCTGAGCATCCTCCATGTGTACAATCCCTTTCGATTGTGGATAACCATTCTAAAGAATGCTTGGGAACAGATGAACAAGTAGTGCGTAAAAAAACTGTGCTACCTGCTGGATCTATTCAGAGTGATGCAGAATATATCAATAATCTCCATTTTCATTTATCGTTTTGAGTGGAGAACAAACCAGCTTGGAGCCCCCAGTACAAGGGAAGGAAGCGAAAAACTTTAGAAGGTCAGTTAGAGTTTCAACGCAAGTCATTGAGACCAATACAGCGGACTTAGTAGTGAACATTTCGGGTTATACATTGACAGAACATGAGTTATCTGTTCTAAATAGAAGTCTTTCGTTCATCCCTTCTCAGAATGTGGATGTGAGTGAACTTATTGTTGATATTAAACAATTTGCTAGAAATGTTGCTTTAGCACTACAATTTAATAATGACAATACCATTGATACTAATGTTTATTTTAAAAAAACCTTCTGTTTATGTACCATCCTTACATCCCTTATTAGAGAGTTTTGAGACAGCTTGCATGAATGATTTTCTGTTACAATTTGAAAACAATATTAGTAAACCTGAGTTTTTTAATTTGACAAAGGAGGAAAAACTGGCTTTAGACACTTTGAAGAATAATATAGATATAGTCATAAGACCTGCAGATAAGGGAGGAGCAATGATAGTCTTAGATAAAGCTTACTATGACAATAAAATTACAGAACTACTAACAGATAGTAGTACTTATGTTAAACTTGATCTTACAGATTTAGACAAACTTATTAAAGTGATGCATGCTGATCTATATGATATGCTTATGTGTGATATAATAGATGAAAGCTTGTATAATTATTTTTTAGTTGAGAAACCTCTAATTCCAGTGTTTAGAGGTCTTCCAAAAATACACAAGGACATGAGCAGTCCTCCACTTAGACCAATTGTCTCTGGTAGAGGTTGATTGACGGAGAGTATATCGATCTTCTTAGAGAAACAACTAAGGCCAGTAGTAGATAGAACTATGTTTATTCTTCGTGATACTCAACATTTTTTAGAGATTTTTGCGAGTTATAACACAGGTGATGCAATAAATGATTTTGATTATTTGGTCACATTGGATGTTACAACTCTATTTACGAGTATACCTAATGACGTGGGTATAGAATACTTGAGATTGTTTTTACTACATAACGGTATGCCTAACAACAAGGTTATTATGATTACTATGTTGTTGGATTTGGTGCTTTCGAGTAATGTTTTTACATCACAGAGTAACTACTACCTTCAAGTTAAGGGTGTAGCCATGGGCACATCATGTGCCAACTCATATGCTAATTTGGTCTTAGCATATTGGGAGTCCACTTATATTTTAGAACATGCAATCTATTCCAAACATATTAGATGCTATAAAAGATTTGTGGATGATGTGTTTTTAATTTGGAGAGGGGATCTTTCTACCCTACAGGAATTTATTACATATGCTAATGGCACCACCACGTTTTTAGAGCTGACCAGTACTACATCTCAAATAAAAATTGAGTTCTTAGATGTATTACTTAGGAAAGAAAATGGGGGACTTACAACAGAGGTTTTTTGTAAACCCTGTAGAAGAAATGCTATACTTCACAGAGACAGTATGCATCCTCCACACATATATAAAAATATTATTAAGAATCAAGCTGCGTGTTTTTCAAGGATCACCAGTGATGAGTCAGTGTTTGTAGAAGCCATAGGGAATATAGACGCAGAATTTATAGACAGAGGCTATCATAAGAAAGAACTTAGTGATTTACATAGTATAGAACGTGAAGGAAAGGATAGACCCTATTTTCATAGGACAATTCTCTTGTGTGCATATATATATATTATGTGTTTTTTATATTTTTATATATAGACATTTTTATACCTACTCATTGCAATATCTTTAGTAGTTACTGAATGCGAATTGTTAATTTCTCCTCTTTTTTATATGTACCAATGAATAAGCCTTTTATTATTTAAGTATTTGTAGCAGCTATCCAATAGGAGTCTTTTTAATACTATATAAAAATGTCTAATGGAGATATATAATTAAGTCTGATGAAGCGTCCTGTGGACGTGAAAGTGCTCACTGTTTTCATTTGTCTCAATAAACATCGCTTTTGGAATTTTTTTTGAGTTTATTTGGTTGGCTTCGATTGTCATGTTGTATCCTCTTTATATGCTGTTTGGAGTTATTAAAGGTGAGAGCACTGTCCACCTGTGTCCCTAAGTCTCTTATCACACTTTCGGTGTTTACTGTACTGCCACCTATGTGGTAATTCACAGGTACATGTTTTTTCCCAAAGGGGATAACTATACATTTCTTGGCATTGAGCATGGCTCTGGCACCAAGCATCTCTTTCTGTAAGGTTGATTTGTAGAGTATCCACATCATTTGGGGATTCAATAATGGCTCCCAGTTTGCAGGCATCTGTGAACTTTGTTAGCCAGAGTCCCTTAGTGTTGACCTGTACTTCAGAGAAGTAGATGCCAAACAAGAGAGGTCCCAGGACTGAACCCTGAGGTACTCCACTTGTCACTTGACTGGAGCAGGATTTGGAGTCAGCTACTTTTAGAGGGTGGGTTCTGTCAATAAGCCAGTTGGCAACCCATCGAGTGATGTAGGGATTAATGCCCAACTTAGTAAGTTTATCTATGATTCCAGAGTGGGGGATGGTATCAAAGGCCTTGGAAAGGTCCAGATAGGCTGTGTGGACTGCCTTACCCTCATCCACAGCTCTGGAGATTGATTCAAAGAAGTCATTCAGGTTCAGGAGACATGATCCCTTATTAAGTAGCAGTGTTCAGGCATCAAAGATTCACACAGTCAGACCTCTCAAAAGTACTGGTGTTCACCAACTGTCTCCAGTTTAGCACCATACTTTTGTACTATAAAATCATTAAAGAGAGAAGTTATGAAGTAATGAGGCACATTGCAGTTTCAGACTTCACAACACTCACAAGATCATTAATGACACTGATGCAAAAAATATTTGATTCTATCAACTGTCTAACTTTCGAAGACAAATATGTCAAAGATACAATTAACAAATCAACATCACAAATGCAGATATACTAAACACTAAGACAGCTATGCAACCAGAGCATCAGATGCAAATCTTATCTTTCCTTGAAACCAAAAGATACAAAACAGGGATATGGCACAGTTATCATCAGTTGCACATTGCATTGTGTGTGTGTTGGGGGTGATGGGGTGTATGGAAGCCTAGGCTGACACAAAAGGTCAGTGAGTGTGTGTGAGTAAGAAAGAGAATCAGGCAGACATTTGGATAAAGTAACAAATGGCCATTGAGACTAAATGAGCTTTAAGCGTCACAGCTGAACCATGTGACTGTTATGTGTGTTTGTGTGCATCCTCCAAATGAAACAGGTGCGTGAGTGTCTGCATGAATGCAGCCAAGCCTCTGTGCTAGCTCTATGTCTTGGTATGTCAGACAGGTGTAAGCAGTACATTGTAGATGTGGCAGTACATCATTGTCATACCCGGCCATGAAAACTGGCTGTGCCAGGAGTTGGACTGGTGCATCCATGCTCATGATTAGATGTGCAGCTGCTACCTGAATGTGACTGAAGTTTGCTGGACAAGCTCTCCTCACAAAGATGCTCAGGACCATGACCCCATGGCCATGTGGACACTGTAACCACTGATGGAGCAGTGGAAGTAGTACACTATGGGAGAATGATTGTGCTGGCCATGTCAGCTAACAGCAGATGATGTGGCTGACCTACACCCATAAGGATGCCATCCCCCTCCAACAGATGCTCCATCACAAACATTGTCCATTTCAATGTATCATTCATCCGATCCATTGAATTGGCAAAATGGTAGAGGCAGTCAAGCATGTCAGCCTGTGTCACATCTACAACCCTAAGCATTACCTTGGAAGACCTATGGGATTGTGCCTGTGCCTCCATGATGGCCCTAAACATATATCAAGTGTCACAGGAAAGCACACCTGGTTCGGTTGGATGATGGGCATCAGGCTTCCACCGAGCACCCCTAATAATCCTACTGCATGGCACCTTGTTCATACTTTGGTTATGGCCAGAATCATCAGACAATGAAGTCATAGTAATCACACTTCCCTGATTAAGTGTCTCTCCCTCCAGTTATACAATATCTGAGGGCTCACTTGGAATGCGTTAACATCTGTACCCACAGATATTTATATCCTCCATTTTCCTCCCTTTCCCAGTATCTCCTAGCTTCTATGACTCATTCTCCCAAAAGAATTCTGGAAGAATAGTATGAAGTATGGAGAACAGACAATGCTTGATATACTTTGATAATTGCTTATAATTGCTCAATATTTTTAATATGTCCTGATTTCTTTTTTCTAACACTTCTGTAATAACTTGTAATTTGTATTCCTGTGTATGTCCTACAATCAATTGTAACTTGCATATGTCATATGAAAATACTATTGTAACCCACTTTGGAGCTTTTCTCCCCAGGTATGTACTGAAAATGGGCTTCTGGTCCAGCTGGACACTACCCAATTAACAAATGAAATAAATAAAAATAAATAAAATAAATAGGTCTACTAGCTGAGTCCAATGGAATTACAGAGTATGAAGATAGGTGAAGGCTGGCAGCCTAGCCAGATAGAATTTGGTATATAATTCTGTCATTTATAGATATTAACGTAAGGCACAGATTTCTTCTCTTAAATGTGAAAAGACTGCATTGGATATTGAACTGCAAAAATGTAACAACAGTGCACTCTGCTGTAAGAAAACTAAGTCAAGCATTTTATGACTGTGTTTGATTTTAAAATTCAGAGACAATATGTCTAGAGGGAGGCATCCTGCCTATTGTTTTATGACCAAAGTTAATGACTATAATTTGCATATATAAATGTCCTTTATTGCTCTGGTTTCTGACTAGGTGTAAAGAATGTAAATGTAGTTTCTGTTAGCCTGGGAACACCAGAGAAGTGTGAAGAATGGTGTCATGTGAAGCAGCTCTGTGTTATAAATTTAAAGAGAGAGAATCAGAGAGCTCAGAGCATTTGTCTTGAGAAATTCCAACACCACCAACACTGCTTTGCTCTAGATGTAAGTTATCAAGAACTGTGTTTTCTCTTAGATATAGCTAGGAAATAAGAAGATTAGATTAGTTTGGTTTCTGTGATGTCAGAACATTTTTACCATATTAGTTTAAGTATTTCTTTGAGATCTGAACTCTTGACTGGCACTGTGTAGTAAGAAGTATTGTCTTGAGTTTTTATTATTTATTATTAAATATTTTTTTAAACCTTTCAACTGTGGGTGTTTTGTGTAGATATAATTTAAGCTCTAAGAGTACATTGCATGTATATAGTGGTACTGTACCAAGTCACTCTAATAAAACTTGACTGTTTGGTCGCACTTACCATTTGGATAATAATACTGCACAGCAAAAATTGGACACCCTTTCAGAAGGGCCTTTGAGTAGCTGATAATTGGTGGTGGCAGCTGGTACTGCCTTGTAGTCTGGGTAAAAGGGGCACAGCTGGACAACCTCTGCTAGCCTTCCCCAGGAGTGTCTGTGTGGTTGTATAAAATTCTTATCTCAAAGTGTGTGTATGTGTGTGTTAACTACTTGGCAGGGACACAAAGCACTGGTTGGACAGAGAGGGTGCTGGAGGTTTAAGCTTGCTCACTAGGCTGAAATCTGGACCCTATAGCTGTGCCAATGGGGAATCTTATTGGGGACCTGGAGAGAAAGGGAGCAACCAGCCCCAGACTGACTGTGATCTCTGTGTGCTCTTAATGGAAATTGTACTTTACTGTGTGTGTATTTATTATCCTTTCCCTATATGGAATCCCATCACTGGTGTTAGTGGTGAAGATTGTGGCTCCTTGATTGCTGGGCCAGTGCACGGGCATCACATATTAATTTGTGGCAGTGGTGGGATATCCACACCACATATTAATTGGTTGGAAAATACTAATTGGCTTGTAGTGGTGCAGGTAGAGTGAGGTCCTGTAGCTTGTGTACAGTGATCACTGAAGGTGTTTTGTACTCTAAATCAGCCATGCAGTGAATACTCAGAGTTAAGATCACAATTGTTTTATTTATTTTCTTAGCTTAGTTAGTCAGGGAGAGCAGGCAGCATGTCAGCAGAGGAGTACATAAAGCTGACAAGGAGCTAGCTGGCTGAGATGTGCCAGGCTAGGGGAATGACACATGGAAACCTGACTAAGGCAGACATAGTTGAAGCTTTAGTCACAGCTGCATCAGAAAACAGCAACCAGGAGGAAGATCAGACTGGCAGTGGAGATGTAGCACCCTCAGAGAATGGACAGCTCAAACTTTCTGCAGAGGACATAAAAATCCATCTGGAGCTAAAGTGACTTGAGTTGGATGCCAGGCATTTGGAAATAGAAGCAACTAAGAGACTGAGACGTCTGCAGGCTGAGGAGAATAAGAAACTGCTATGTCTGCAAGTTGAGGAAAAGGAGAGGCAGAGGCAGCATGTTGGTTCTTCACCAGAGTCATGGAGGTAATGGAGAAGGGAGTAACTGGACCACAGAAGCACAAAAGGTCAGTAAATGTCTTCCACGGTTTAAAGAGGGGGGATAATTTTGATAGTTTCATTCATATGTTTGAGAGGGTATGTAAACAGTATGATGTTGACCAAAGGCTGTGGGTAAGGTTCCTGACCCCCTTACTCCATGTAAAGCTGTAACTCTGTTGTCTAAAATGTCTGACATTGACTGTTTTAATTACACTGTTGTTAAGCATTGCTTGTTAGAATGCTTTAAGATAGCACCTGAAACTTATAGGAAAAAGTTCCATGAGCAAAGATGCAAGGCAGATGAAAGGGTGTGTGAATATGTTGCTAAACTGAGCACATATTTTCAAAGGTGGGTGAGTGGATGTCAGGTCAGCACTTTTGAAAGGTTGGCAGACTTTTTGGCAATGGAACAAGCCCTTAGCACTTTGCCTGAGGACATGAGGATCTGGTTAGCTGATAGACAATGTACTACTTCAGATGAGTTGGGGAAGAAGGGAAACCTATTCCTAGCAAGCAGGGCATCACTGCACAGGAAAGGGACCACCAGTACTGCTCATGGTTTTAAAGGAACCCATGGTGGGCAGCAGAAACTGCCCCAACAGAATCTGCATTAGCAGTGGAAACCACTATTCCAGGTACATGTCCAGGACCTAGGGTGAACTGTTTTGAATGCAACCAGTGGGGCCATGTGGCATACAGATATCCATGGAGGCAAGGTGGGGAACAAAAGGTGAGAGAGACAGTAAGTATGAAAGACAAACTGCCAATAGTTGGTTTTCTTGAGACAACAAGGCTACTAAACTACCATCCTGCAGATGTACTGATAGGGAAGGATTTGGATGATGCAGTACCATGTGCTTATGCAGTTACACCAAGTCAGGCTAGGAAACAAGCATGTGGGTCTGGTAGCCTGGGGAGACCCAGACAGACTGCATGCTTGCAGCCAGGACTGGTGAGGTGATTACTTCAGGGAGGGAACTGTTCTGTAGCAGTGAGACTGAATGTGAGCAACAGCTGCTTGTGGGTACTAATGTTCCCTTGGACAGAGTGACTGCAAAGATAGAGGTGAGTAGTAGTACCCAGGCTACAGTGAGGCACCACTGTTGGAGGATACCAGACATCCTCTGGAAGGGGTGTTGGGGAGGGTTACAAAGAGTGAGTTGAGAAAGGCTCAGCTTTCAGACCCTACATTGCAAGACCTGAGGCAGGCAGCTAGTGAGGTACCTGATTCTCAAGGGAAGGGGGGGTCTATATACTGGGACAAAGGGTTACTGCATAGCTTGTGGACCCCTGAGGGAGGGCTAAAAGGTGAGAGAATACAACAGTTGGTAGTGACAAGAGCCTACCATCTGGCACTTCTAGCCATAGCCCATGATATTGCATTTGCAGGTCATATGGGCATAAAACGTACAAAGAGACATATTATGCAGAACTTCTATTGGCCTGGAATTTCCAGAGATGTAACAGAGTATTGCAAAACCTGTGAGCAGTGCCAAAAGGTAGGCAAGGCAGGAGACAAGGTGAGAGCTCCTTTGATGCCTTTGCCTGTGATTGAAGAGTCATTTCAGATGGTAGCTATGGATATTGTGGGGCCTCTGAGTACACCAAGTTCCACAGGGAAAAAGTATATTCTAGTGGTAGTAGGGTATGCTACAAAATGCCCTTAGGCAGTGGCTCTGTCCTCCATTGAGGCAGAAAAGGTGGCAAATGCTTTGTTAGAGATTTTCAGCAGGGTAGATTTCCCAAATGAAATACTGACTGACACAGGTGCCAATTTCATGTCAGACCTGCTGGCTTGTCTGTGGAAATACTGTGGGGTGAAGCACCTGAAAACCACCCCCTTCCATCCACAGACTAATAGTCTTGAGAGGTTAAACTCTACAGTCACGTCCATGCTACTGGCATTTGCAGACCAGTTTAAGAGGGAGTGGGACAAATATTTGCCCATCTCTTGTTTACTTACAGAGAGGTTGCCCAGGAATCCACAGGTTTTTCACCCTTTGAGCTGCTGTAGGGGCATAGGGTGAGGGGACCTCTAGATTTAATTCGGGATGAGTGGGAAGGTGATTGTGAATCTCACAAGGAGTCTGTTGTGGCATATGTCCTAAACCTCAGGACAAGGCTCAGGGAAATCATGGGCTTGGCCCAGGAGAACATGGCAGAAGCCCAACAACAGAAAAAGGTATGGTATGACAGGAATGCTCAAGCTAGAGAGCACACTGTTGGGCAGCAGGTAATAGTTCTCATTCCTGTCAGACACAACAAGCTTCAAGCAGCTTGGGAGGGACCCTACAAGGTGGTAAGAATGTTAAGTGATGTTAACTACATGGTGGAACTGCTAAGCAGGAGACAGGGCACAAATTGTACCATGTTAACATGATGAAACCTTACCATGATAGGAAGTCCTTGTGCTGAGCATTTGCAGTGGATTGTAGGAGGAGTCTGAGGGAGATCTGGTGACTGATCTCCTCAGTGAGGCTCAGACTGACACCTCAGTGGAAGAGGTAGCAATGTCCCAGCAGCTATCTACTACCCAGGTTCGAGAAGTCCAAGCATTGTTACAGGTGTTTGGGGACATGTTCACTGGGAAACCAGGGTGCCCCCCACCTGGTGCAGCACCAGGTAGATACAGGACCCCAAAGGCCTATTAGACAGGGCCCTTACAGGGTGCCTGAGAGAGTCAAACAGACTCTGAGGGAGGAGATACAGGAAATCTTAGAACTAGGGGTAATTGAAGAGTCTAACAGTCTCTGGGCCTCCTCAGTGGTGCTGGTGCCAAAGAAGGATGGCAGCATCAGGTTCTGTGTGGACAACAGGAAATTAAATAGTCGTACAGAGTCAGATGCTTACCCTATGCCTAGGGCCAATGAGGCCCTAGAGCAGCTGGGTGGGGCTAAGTATTTTACAACCATTGATCTTACCAAGGGTTACTGGAAGGTGCCCTTGGCTCCCAGGGCTAATAAGAAGTCAGCCTTTGTGACTCCTTTTGGATTGGATGAGTTCACAAAGATGCCCTTTGGGATGAAACATGTCCCAGTGTCTTTCCAGAGGCTGGTAGATCATATCCTAGCAGGAGCAGGAGGGTTTGCCCTTGCTTATCTAGATGATATTGCCATCTACTGCCATTACTGACAAGAGCACCTTCAACATGTCAGGGAGGTGTTGGGCAGACTACAGAGGGTAGTGTTGACCATTAAGCCAAGCAAATGTCAGGTGAGTATGGCAGTGGTCTCTTACCTGTGACATAGAGTGGGAAGTGGTAAGATCAGGCCAGAACTTGCCAAAGTAGAATCCATCAAGGCATGGCCTGCACCTGTTACCAAAAAGCAGGTGAGGGCATTCTTAAGAATAGCAGGGTACTACAGAAAGTTCATCCCCAGTTATAGTACTGTAGCTGCTCTCCTCATAGACTTGAGATGGTTAAGCAGAGCCAGTCAGTAAAATGCCAAGTTGCTAAGATGGAGCCTAGTGTTGCAAGCATATGATATGTAGGGCAGCACCACAGTGGGATTAGCAATGCCAATGCAGATGGGCTTTCAAGATAGGGAATGGGGTAAGGTATACTTAGATAGACCTAACCCTCTCAGGCAATGTTTCTCAAGGGTCACTTAAAAAACTAGCTTGAGTTGTCCAGGAGGAGATTTGTGAAGAAAGATGAAGGCTACCAGTCTAGCCAGATAGAATTTTGTAGATAATTCTGTCATTTGTAAATATTAATGTAAGCCACAGGCTTGTTCTCTTAAATATGAAAAGACTGCATTGGATATTGAACTGCAAAAATGTAACAGTGCACTCTGATGTAAGAAAGCTATGTCAAGAACTTTATGACAGTCTTTGATGTCAAAATTCGGAGCCGATATATGTCTAGAGAGAGGCATCCTGCCTATTGTTTTAAGACCATAGTAATGGCTAGAATTTGCATGTATAAATGTCCTTTATTGTTCTGGTTTCTGACCAGGTGTAAAGAATGTAAATGTAGTTTCTGTTAGCCTGGGAACACCAGAGAAGTGTGAAGAATGAGGTCATGTGAAGCAGCTCTGTGTGATCAATTTAAAGAGATAGAATCAGAGAGCTCAGAGCATTTGTCTTGAGAGCATCCAACATCACCAGCACCGCTTTTCTCTAGATGTAAATTATTTAGAACTGTGTTTTCTCTTAGATGTAGCTAGGAAATAGGAAGATTAGACTAGCTTGTTTCTGTGATGTCAGAACTTTTCTACCAATTTATTTTAAGTATTTCTCTATTATCTCTGAACTCTTGACTGGCAATGAGTAGCAAGCAGTATCGTCTTGTGTTTTTATTATTTATTATTAAATATTTTTAAACCTTTCAGCTGTGTATTTTGTGTAGAGATAATTTAAGCTCTAACAGTGCATTGCATGTATATAGTGGTACTCTACCAAGTCACTCTAATAAGCTTGACTGTTCAGTCACACTTACCATTTGGATAATAATATTGCACAATAATAATTGGACACCCTTTCAGAAGGGCCTTTGAGAAGCTGATATTAGTGGATGGTGGCAGCTGGTACTATCTTGTAGTCTGTGTAAAAGGGGCACAGCTGGAGAACCTGTGCCAGCCTTCCCAAGGAGTGACTGTGTGGCTGTATAAAACTCTTATCTAAAGTGTGTGTGTGTGTCTCAGATACTTGGGCAGGTACACAAAGCACCGGTTGGAAAGAGTATGTGCTGGAGGGTTTAGCTTGCCCACTTGGCTGAGATCTGGACCCTATAGCTGTGCCAGTCGGGAGTCTTATTGGAGACCTGGAGAGAAAGGAAGCAACCAGCTCCAGACTGACTGTGATCTCTGTGCTCTTAATGGAAGTTATACTTTACTGTGTGTGTATTTATTATCCTTTCCCTATATCAATGCCCCTCACTGGTGTTAGTGGTGAGGATTGAGGATCCTTGATTGCTGGGCCAGTGCACAGGTGTCACACCAGTGGATGGCTGAATATCAACTTCAGTGTCATACCTAACCTCTGCTTTCCCTGAATGTGTGTCTGTTTTGCCACCATCATCATCAGAGTCTGCTGACATTCTGACATCAGATGGTAAGAGTCCTATACTTCCACTTTCAGGATCACCTGTAATAATAAGCAACAAGCACAGGAAAAAAAATAATAGCTAAACTACTATAGTCAAATGTATGCTAACAAAATAAAAGTGGCGGCACTTCTACAGAGAGTACAGCAATACACACAACAGTCCTGACACCCACATTACACATATGGATAAAAGTTAGATATTTCTTTGAACCACTCATCACCACTGACAAAAAGCTATTTGGCTTATCATGTGCAGTTGATGCTATGATTCCCATGGACTATGGTCCTGAAAGAAGTTAAGCAAAAGTTAAGGACAACACAAGCACAATTAACAGTAACAGGGGTTTAACCTTTTTGCCATTTATATGTCCATTAACTATACTTTAAACAGGAACTTGGATGACAAGTCCAACCTAAGCCCATCTGTAATCAAACAGAATGAGTTATTAACTGTAGCAATCTACAATTCCCCTCCCAAACCAATTTATTGTTAAACAGAATGAAAATTCCTGTTGTAAATATTTTAGTAACAAGAGTATTTAACAACTGATATGCATAAGACTACCTAGAAGATCCTCCTGGGACATACTTGCTCTTCCTGAAACAGTAGCACCAATGTCAAGGACATGCTATCCTGCACTTTCCTGGGAGCTGTCTAGATCCCTGACAGTGGACAGAATGCTTTGTTTGCTGTTAGTGGTGGATGTGTAGCAACCCCCAGTTCTCATCTGATCATGGGCCACTGCAACTGCTCTCCTGCATACAGATGAGATCATGTCAGTAGCACTATGGTACACCTGATCATATGTCTTGCTGTGACCACCTACTGCATTCACATCAGCAGCTATCTGTTGCCAAATTTGCATTCTTCCTGACTTATCTCCACATTCCCTCTCTAGCAGAAAAGTACCATGTTGCCTAAATGCTTCCACAATGACCCCCCTGAAGGGGGGTTTTCAGGGATTGAGATACCTGGGTGCCATAATCCTAGGTGACTTAAAACATAACAGAAGGATAATACACGTAAGTATCACACAACTAAAAAAAAATCCTGTTTCTAGATAAAACAGAAATGGTATCTTGTCACTATTACCCACTGGAGAAATATAAAACAGTCAAGATATCTGAAATATGAACAACAGGAATTGTGTGGTTGCAACATATTACATTCACACACAAAGCAAGGCTGAATGCAAATCAATGAAAGTAATAATAGCAACATATCCCTGTTTGTGTCGACACAGAAATACAGCTTTGCTCCTCCATCCCCAAAAGAATAGACAAGAGACACAATTTTCTTAAAAAAATCAGTAAAATGTTAAAAGTGGTATCAACTGAACTGTCCCTTATACATGTCTACAGATTTAACACAGAGCATTCAATATTAAGCTATTCACAATCATGTATACCTATGAAATGCCTTGACAAACATGCCCATGCTATCAATACACTTAAGTAATGCATACAGATAAAAGTAGCATTTGCTAATTATATATATATACAATTTTAAACAGATTTTTCTTAATGGCATTTTAGCATATGCAATATATACCTGAAAAATGCAAACAGATCCTCAAGGTTTTTAAATTTCTATGCAGATATATCCCAAAGAAATAGCATCTTATGTGTTATCCACATAAATAAATCTGCTCACCTTTAGATACCCTAGCTACACGGTTGCCCTTTTATGGTGCAAATTTAGGGCTGTGAGCACAGTGAAGATGCAAATGATGTGCGAACTCATTAGAATTGCTGAATCTCAAATACTTGCCTCTGTGTATCACATGTAAACATAGTGTAGGCACTCCATCAGTGTTTGTTGTTAATGGATTGCAACTGTGAATGATTACTGGAAGGAAGAAGGAAAACACAACAGCAACAGACTGCCCTATCTCCAGTGGGTATGCCAGGTTAGACTTACAAAGTGTGGAAGCAATGTTATCAAGGTTGGAAATGTAAGTAAACAGCACACAATTCACAGGTTCTGTTAATTAACATCCAACCTTCTCTTCATTTGTTGAAACTGTATATTATTGCCATTTAATATCCTCGCACATTTTAATGACAATGACATAGAATGTCTTCCAGACTGCATGTCTCAGATTATTGATCAGATAAGATATGAATGAGCAACAAATGCAGAGAGGTAAGACAGAGCTGCATTTTTGCAAGCAATATTCATACATGGTTGTGTAACCACTAAATGCACTACATCTGAAATTAATACATGCACAAATAAATGTCATTTTTTTAGTACTGTGGATGATGTTGCAGTTGGTTGAACGAGAATGATTTCAGTTCCCTGCTGCAAAGCTGTTTGACAAAGAGGGATAAAGCACCCTTACCATGTTCTGAAGGTTCATTGAATTGAAAGATCATATCCAGACCTATGTAAAAAATATTTAATGTCTACAAACAAACATTTTGCAGTGCTTATTTCATAGATTGCTTTTCTTCATTTCAACTACTTTTCCCTTTTATTTTATTTTTTGCCAGTCTTTTCACAGTGAATGGCTTAGTTCAAACAATGAAAACTGAGAAGAAATTTTATCTCAGGTTTGGCTGTGCTTTTCTCATTTGTGTGACACTTAGCAGTGCACACGTCAGGATTTGTGGCCTACATAGGAAGCAGACAGCACACCTGCAGACAGGGCTTCTGTAAAAGTGAAATGGATAAATTGTTGCAATTTTTGCTTTACACCATGCAACACCGATAAACGATCTTGTGCAGTGGTTAGCAAGGTTCTCCAACACCTGCAGTCATCAGACAGGATGCAGTCAATAATTGAAAACCAATACATTCAATTAATTATCTTGAGCACTGCACAAATATGCTAAGTGACATTGTATGGTGTTAACATGGAGAATTTAAGAATGAGTAGAAAATTATGGAACTGCCATGTTCCATTCCTTTGGCAGCAGGTGTTAAAGTGTAGGTCTGGAATACAGATGGTCCAGGGTGCTAATACAGAGTGTGCAACATATTTTTACTGTTGTAACAGTGCAGTTTATAACAATGAACTGAAAAATATGCAAGTGTTATTTCAACATTCGTGTGGCAACAGGTGAAACAGTAGGGCTGCCATACGCGTGGTTGTGGGTTCTAATACAGGATATTCCAGATGTTTTTTTCTGTTTCTCCATTTTCCATTATATTCATTCTCACTTATTTATTTATTTATTTATTTTATATTTGTTGACTGGGATAGTCCAACTGGACAAATGTCTATTTTCAGTGGAGGCCCAGGGAGAAAAGCTCCAATCATACAGATAATAATATACACATTAGAAAGTAAAGCATGGTTTACATACTACTTTAAATAGTGGAGCTGATATGAATTACATGTATGAGGTATAAAACACCCTTATTGTGTTTTCAGATGTATGACTATGGGTATACTGTCTACTATAATTCTGTAAGTATAATTCTGCTATCTGGACTTTGATGACATTCACAATTAAATAAGACACATAGATAACTGGATCTATATACACATACCTTGTCAAGTCAGGCACATACATGTTTAACACCTCAAACTGTCTGGTATATTTATGAATAATTCTTGACTATGTCTGAGCAGCACTTCTTCTGTGTCAAAGAGGGAAAAATCACTGCTGTGGAAGAAAATATTGTGTCCCTTATGCCTAGGTTTGAATCCTGCACTTAAAAAAAAAAAACTGCTTTACTAATGTATAAAGCCAAAACAGATGTGTCAATTCATGGCATTTATGGCTCCAGTGCATGTTTGCAAACTTAACTCACCTAACAGTTACCTTCCAAGTTTCAATCTGTATTTCCATGCTAAAACAGCAAACACAACTCAAACAAAGGTCAAGTGTCAGATTAACCTTAGCATTTCAAAAATTGCTTTCCTCCCTGCTTGGCACTGCTGCTCTCCACATAACATTGCACAAACGTGGTTGGTGCCATTGCTCAGGTTTGAGCATTACCAGTAAATGTGATAACAGGAATTGCAGGAAATCATTTGCTGCCATTGCTCTAGTTTGGGTGTTAGACATGTCTGGAATTAGAGGTGAAGGTGCCCAACTTAGTAGGGTGTTCAAGAGTCCAGGGTATGTATTGGACTCCTGGTACAGCGTCACAGCCAAAGGCTTTTACAGCTGGCGTATTCTTGCTCCCAGTACAAGTATGAGGCATGGAGTAGTTTGTCTCAGGCTGTATCCAGTTCTTCTGGCATCCCACAAACTGGAGAACAGAGTAGACATAATTCTGATGACCTACATAAGTACAAGAGGGATATCTTCAACAAGTGGTTGACTGAATTTCAAACTGCTGGCATCCCACAGGTGTTTAAGTATGATAATAAGAGAGTGTTTATAATACATAAAAACTAAATATAGGCAAGACTGGCATGAATAATGCTATTCTGTTCTTTTCTTTTCTTTCCACAGTTAATGCAGAAATAGAGTTTTATTCCCAGGTTCATGCTGACTGAATGGAGAGACTTATGAAAGCAAGTGGTATGTATGCAGCACATGAGAAGTATTACTGTAGCTTTAAAATTTAAAGATAGATTTTGGGTTTTCTATACAGCTGTAGCAGAATGAGCATTCTATCCTAACTGTAAAAGCAAGTATGCATGCATTAGTCTGTAGTACAAACCAACTTTAGGAGTTAAGTATAATACTGTAGTCATGGGTTATGAGTTGAAATACCACCAGTAACAACTATACAATACTGCATTTCTTTAATAATATTACATAAATTAAATTCTATAAAAGTGTTATAAATGCCCTGCTGTTAACTGTAATCTCTATAAGTTGACCAAGCATATGTGCTTATTTATGGACAATGCAATAATTACTTTCAGCAATCTTTAGTTATAGTATGCAGTTGCTAGAACATATACTTAAATATAATATTTCAGATTAAATAGTTGTATAATTGTGTGAATGCATTGTATGTCACTTATGATGGTACTAATTATATCTGTTTTTCTTCTCTTACCCCAACCCTTATCTCTTGTTGGTATACTATGTGTCATCAAAATGTCTCCATGTCATCCACCAGTAAGGAATCACTAAATGCTTCACAGCACAGAGAGGTAGGCCATGCCCAGTGAGTCAGCCTGTCCCCGATCCACAGGCTCCAGCACCAGTGCCCAGCACATATGGAAAACCAACCCTGCAGCACTGCCTCTTCTGGCTCTGCACTACCTGTATCCTCAGGTAGTATTGCACTGGCAGCTAGTACTGTGGTACCCTCTGGGAGTAGTGGCAGAGGTAGGGATTTCATCACCTACCAGGAGATGCCTATGTTGGTGTGTAGGGTTGTGCAGTGTTACACCTATGCTGGATGGAGAGGCTGCTCTCCCTCATGGTATGTAGGAAGAGAAGACATCTAGCACTGTAGCTGCCAACAGAGTAAGTGGTCAGTGATGACAGTCCAATGGGTGAAGACTAGATTTTCACTGGCTTTATGTTTGATAGGCATGAACCTGAGTTGTCCCCTCTCTCACCCTAATCATGGTTTCCCCCACCCTTCTGTGTCCCTTACCATCCCTCTGTCTTGTCTTATTTGTCTTGTTTGTTTGCATTTCCTTCCTCACATATACAACGTACCTCACCCAGAAATACCAGTGTCCCTTATGCAGCATTCCTGTCTTACTGAATTAAAATACAAAACAATGGCCACCTGTCCCACAATATGTATGTATATATATATATATATATATATATATATATATATATATATATATATATATATATTCTCCATTTTGCACAAGTGTCTTCTTGACACAGTTGATTCAGTCCAGTTGGCTATACAACATGATTATATTGTTGCCACCCTTTTTTGTGGAGGTGACAGTCCAAATTCAGCTAATATTCGGCACATAATTGCAGTTTACACTGTTGAAGAAATGGATAGCTGTGGGTCTTTCCTACCTCCCTCCTGCACATTCCAGTGTTGGTATCCCTTTGCACTTCCATCTGCTTGCTCCCCATTTCACCAATTTTATATCTACCACATTTTAAAACCTACTTTTTTGTCAAAAAAATAGAATCACACACAACACACATAAGTACCAAAAAAAGCAATGGATCCCTTCACTTTTTGGACTCTATGTTTGTGCAGAGTTTATCACACACCAATGTCAAGTGATACTCAGTGACTTTACAATCCTGAGGTTACTTTTGCACAATGCCACTCACACCACTGCTCTAGGTGAACACACTGTAACAAATGCTGAATATACTATAAATAATAATGTCATTGTATTATCACTCTTAAAGTATTAGATATACCCGATTCTAACCAAGTGTCATCTAGGCTCAAAAATAAATGTATCAATGCATTTATACCTGCTGCCACAGAGTCAGCTTAGCAGCAGGTATGTTTCATACACTCAATACTAATTCTGAGAATTTTAACAATGAGCCCGTGTTTGTGTACTGCTTAAGTATGCACAAATAGAGAAAGTAATGCAAATGTGAATTTCGCATGGGCAAACACTATGCCAACCATTGTGGAAAACTGCTGCTCACCATTGCTCTATGCAAAGTCAATATTAGCATGTATGTGTGCTGTTTACTGTCCATTTACTCTTCATGCTATGAAACTACATGTGGAAACATAATAAAATGAAGGCCGTATCTAACAATGCAGCCATATGTCACCTCCACCCATGCACTGTATCCCTGGTCACTCAGTACTTGTTCACAAATATATCAACTACACAAAATAAATGAATAACAAATGCTGTGTGATATGCAATGCACATCAATCTGGTAAAATGCAGAACTATAACTATCTTCACAGTTGAACATGCCTAGACATCCATCTAATGCAAGCCTCCCATAATCTTCTCTCCATCATGCACTGCTAATGTCATCCACTATACGTTGCCCTACAACCTTGTAAAAATCAGACTTATGTTGTGGAACTTGCATAAAGTACTGATCTCTGTAGTCTGGGTACTTAGGTAGGGGGTTCTCTTCTCACTGCAGTCAGCTGTGTGTGTGTGTGTGTGTGTGTGTGTGTGTGTGTCCATCCAGAACAGTGTAAGTGTGTATCTTTTAGTTACCACTCCAATCCCATGGATTGGCAGTATTTTGACACTTGCACATGACTACACATCCATTTCATGCAGGTTTCCCAACATCTTCTCTCCAACATCCACTGCTGATGTTATCTGCCATATGTTATCCTGCAGCCTTGTAAAAGTCAGACGTGTTGGTGTAGAAATACATAAAGTTTCTTAGTTCAATAATGTTTACCGGATGAAATTCATGGTCTAGGGATCTCCAGATGTAGAAAGGAGAGGCCCTAAACAGTAGATAGAGTTCACCTGTTAGGCAAGAAGCAGGGGCATTTTTGATTACAAAGAAAATTATTTTTTTAGGATGTGTTTGAAGTTGTTAAAGGACTCACTGGTAGTAATGTGTGTTAGCAGAGAGTTTCAGTGCTTGGCGGTAGCATGAGAGCAAAGGCACTGTTTAGCTCTTTTGTTTGGAATGTATATAGTTAGGTGCTGTTTGTTTTCAGAGTGGAGGGTCCTGGTAGGGATGTAGGGTATTAGGACAGATGTGAGGGCTAGGCAACTATAGGGTATATATTTCATTTTATTTGTAGAAAACAGCTGAACTAGGTTTAGGTGGTGTATGAATTCTAGCCAGTTTAGTTCTTTCAAAGCTAGGTAGTGATTGGAATGGTAGGAGCAGCCTGTGGCAAATTTGGCAATTTTATAGTAGCAGGACTGGAGCTTGTTTTTAAGAGAAGACTGTAAATTGGTGTATAAGGGGTCTGCAAATAATAGAGAGGGAAGCAAATAGGTGTTGGCTAGGGTTTTCTGGTGGAGTTATCCAAGAAAGTTTTTGTCTATAGAATGTTCCTAGTTTGATGTCTGTTTTTTTAATGCTATTGCAGATGTGGTGTTCAAAAGTTAGTTTGTTGTCTATGGTAATGCCTAGTAGCTTAGCTGTGGGAACTGTTTCAATTTCTGTGTTATCCTGAGCATATATTTTAAAGTCAGATGACATTGGTTTTGTTGAGAAAAGCAAAAGTTTTTTTTTTTTTTTTTTTAGGATTTAGGAGTAGCTGAGCTTCTCTCAGCTATGTCTCTATTAAGGTGAAGGTGGTTTGGTGAGTTGTTGGAGATGTATGTTATGAGAAGAGGAAATTATGGCAGTGTCATATGTGTATTTGAGGCAAATAAACTGTGCAGACCACCACTGTCCAGAATAAAACACTATTTAATTTTGAACTGAATAAAACAATAAAACGATAAAAGCAGTTTTACAGACAATATTCAACAAGTATAAGCGCTTTTGGGCTTTGCCCTTCTTCAGATAAATGAAAGAACAATTGATTCACTATTTAAACGTCCAATTAATTCCAGACTAGCCAATTAAAACTTATATTGCACCCTCCTTTCTCTGTGGGCGGGTTTCATAGAAATATATTCATTAAGTCCTGGTGTTCTATGAGCTAAAAGCTCAATGATCCACCTTACTTCTTCTCTTTGAGTAATATCACCTATGTTACCTCTTCTTTTATTAAGTGAAATGTTACAAATAGCTCTAAATTTGAACTGATGACCACTATTGCCCTCTGTGTGTTTGTAGAGGGCATTATGTATGTTTTTATTTCGTATACAAGAAAGATGTTGCAAAATTCTGACTTTAAACATTATTGGTCTTGCCTACGTAAAATGCTGTACATTGTTGACATTCAGCTATGTAAATAATATTTACAGTTCTACAAGTGGCTTTAGCTTTAAAATGATACAGTTTCCTAGTAACCGGGTGTTCAAATGAAGTCTCCTTATTGATAAATGGACATGCTTTACATAACCCATATTGTCTTGTACCTACTTGGCAAATACCCTCTCTCTTCTGATTATTCTTTTCTTGTGTTAAAATATCCTTCAAATTTTTGTTTCTTCTGAAACCAAATTTAGGTTGCTCGCCTACTATATCTTTCACTTTGTCATCTGATAAGAGTATGTGCCAGTTTTTCTTCACTATCTCACATACTCCGTGTACATTATTACTATAAGTAAATGTCATTCTAAGAGGTACTGCTTTTTTATCTTTCTTCATATTCTCCTCACCAAGGGGATTAAATTCCATTATTGGGGCTAGCTTTGCTTTTCTATGAACATTACCTTCAGTTTCTTCTTTTGTTATTAATTTTCCATCATAGCCTCTCTTTTGAAAAATATATTTCATATTCTGTAGTTCTTCTTCAAAGTCACTGTCTTTACTACATAACCTTGATGTCCTACTTATTTGACCTCTTACTATATTTTTATAAGTGTGTCTAGGATGCATACTATCATACATAAGTATATTGTTTCTCCAACATTCTTTCCGGAATAAGGAAGTTACGAAACCACTATCTTCCTGTTTTATCCGTACATCCAGAAAATCAATAACTTTTTCAGAAGAAGAGAGGGAAAAATCTAAGAAAGCTGGTAGTTTGCCCCAAATACTCCACAAAAAGTAACAACTCATTTATATTATCTTCCCATAAAAACGTCATGTACAAAACGTCTATAAAGAAGTATCTTATTTTTCCATCTATTGTAATCACCTAAAACAAAAGATTTTCCCAGTATGACAATACCAAGTTTGCATATGTATTTGCACAGGGGGTACCCATAGCTACCCCCTGTGTTTGTCTATAGACATTATTTTGGCAAAGAAACACATTGTTGGTTAAAACCAACTGTAAGCATTTCCCTATTGTAAAAAGCTTCTTTTCATCAGTTTCACTCATTTGCCTTAATACTTCACAAACTGCCCTAATACCATAGTCATTTCCTATGACTGTGAATAAGTTAATAACATTGAGGGTGGCCATGATAACTTTTTTACCACAATTGTTATGTTCTCTCAATGCTGTTAGAAACTGATGTGTATCTTTCAATATCTCTACTATTTTGATTGTCCAAGGTTTTAAAGTGTATTCTAACCAAATAGACAGATTTTCTGTTGCCCATTTTCTACCTGAGACAATCGGTCTCAGTGGGGGATTAACTAAATTTTTGTATATTTTAGGTAATGCTTTAAAAATAGGTGTGGTCGGTTGTTCAATTATCAAAAAAATATATAAATCAATATCTATATAATCATGGTCTAATAAATGTTTGGTTGGTGGAGTTTCTGATATACAAAGCTCTTCCCTGGTTGCCTTGGAGATATTAACCTCAAATGTGTATCTGCTGATTTCCCCCCTAACCAAGGGGAGACTAGAATAATGAGATGTTTTTGCAGATTCCGATGGACGTTGCCTTTCACGTGGCCATGTAAAAATGTTGCCTTGCATAAGTCTCAGCAGTCTCTAATAATCTTCTTAGTTTATATTGGGATAGTTTACTTTGTCATTTAATACATTGTTGGTGGTTGGATAGGTACATTGCAAACCACTGGAGGGATGATGGGGTGCAGTCTACAATGGATAGCTGATGAAGAAATTTGTTGTGGGACACTGTGTCAAATGCCTTTGATAAGTGTAGTAGTAAGACAGAGGTGATATTTCCACAGTTTGTTTTGGATGACATGGTGAAGCAATTGCCTATGTATGCATTTTTCCAGGAATTTGGAAAGGAGAGAGATGATGGAGATTTGTTGATAATTGGTAATTCATTGGACTTGTCCCCTTTATGGAAATGGGTGATAATAGATTTTTTTTTAGAGGTTAGGGGCATTGGACTCTGCTATGGAGCAATTTATAAGGATGCAGACAAGATATGCTATGGCTTCTGCAGCAGGTTTTAAGTATTCAGGGGGAGGTTGTCAGAGGAGAGGGAGCATGGTTTTAGTTTTTGAAGTAGTTTTTGAATGAGAGAGGTAGGGACAAATTTAAGAGTAAAGAAGATAGAAGATGTAGTACTAGTTTGATGAACACATGAAGTTTTTTTTTGCTGTGGCAGGAGTCATGAGATAAGAGTGCAGGGAGATCACAGATGGGTCTTGAGATAGTTACAGCAGTGGGATTTGTAAACAGTTTGTGCTGTCTATAAAATGAAAGTTAAACAGGTTTTCTATCTCTGAGAAAGTTTTATCAGGGCATGGTGATGGAGTTTGTTTACAGCCTGGAGTAAAGAGGTTTGAGATGCATTTATACAATTGTTTTGGGCTGTTTTGTGGTTTGCAGATTGGTTGAAAAAGTGTTTTTTTTTGTCTAAGTTCACTAACGTTTTTGCTTTGTTTTGTAACTGTTGATATTTGATTAGGTTAGCATCAGATTTGTTATTGTGTCATTCCAGACAGACTTTATCTCTATCTTGTAAATGTTGTTTGCTATTTTTTGTTAGTCAAGGAACATGGTTAGTTTTTATTCTTTTGGTGTGGAGGGGGGCTAGGCTGTTGAGAGTATTTAGAAATACATTGTTGAAGTATTTAAAGACATCTTCTACTGGTAGTGTTTTAAGTGGATTCCAGTTAGTGTGTTTTAGTATTTTGTTAAACCTTTGCTGGTCAAAGTTCCTGATATTTCTGGTGGTTTTGTATGTGTGGGCTCTTGAAATTTGTGGTGTGTATCCATATATGAATATGGGTAGGTGGTCACTGGGATTATTGGGCAGAGTGCAGGGATTAGACTATTTGTCAGGATTAGAAACTAGTATCCAGTGAAATGTTGCACGTAAGATATTGTTGTTATGCCTACTGGGGGAATTGTTAATGAGCTAGGTATAAACATAGAGGTTTATGCTATTATTAGAGGAATCAGTCATCATACCTTGCCAATTGATATTGATATCTCCCATAATTATAGTTTCCTTACTGATGTTTTCTGATGTTTTCTGATACCCAGGAGATGATATCTTCCATACTATGGATGTTTTGCCTGGGGGGTATATATAGTCCAATAATGCATATTTGTTTTGTTTTATAACTTTGTAGGGTTCCAATTAGAATTTCGGCATTGTTGAAGGCTGGTGTTTCTTTAGGGAAAGATGAGATTGTGATGGTCTTAAGATAGATTAAGGCTGCCCCACCACCTTTTGGTTGGCTCTGTCTTTTCTAAGAACATTGTAGCCTAGGGGTATTATTTCAGTGTCATCGATATGGGGGTTTTAACCAAGTTTCAGTGATTACTAGAATATCAGGGGTATATTCACTTAACCAAGCATAAAATTCTGTAGTGTTGTTACAGATGCTGTGTGTTTAGGTTTGCTAGAAGAATATTTTTTAGGGTTTAGGCTTCTGGCAGAGGAAGATGTAGTTAGGGGCCCCGAGTTGCGGTAGATGTCCCCACCCAGGGATAGAATGTGTTGCTTGGAGAGGTAATGTTTGAGGTATTGGGTAGATTTATTATTGCTGACTATTATGTAGAAGTTAGGTGTACTAGTGATGTTGTCGGGAAGGATTTTGAGTTTTGAGAAATGCATAATGTGATATTGAATTAGGCTGGCTGATATGTTATTAAAACTTTATCTGGGGTTGTCATGCTGTAGAACATGAATAGAGTATGCAAATGTTGCTGGGGTTGGGGAAAAGTTCAGGGAAGTGATGTGGATTAGGAGACTAATACATAATGTTAGAAGCAGGTTAGAGAGAAGGGAGAGCATTTTTAGTGACATGATTGTAATTTGAGTACTAGAAGGCAGGGGTAGTGGAATGGGCAGTAAGGAGAAGGTTGTGAAGCTTTGAAGTAGAGCTAGTGTAGTAATGGGTGGGGTTTGGGTGTTAATTTGATCTAAGGAGGTGGGAGTATTTGCAAGTGGATAACAAGCTTTAGGCATGGAATAATGGTAGGTATAACTCTAGGGAAAGCAGGGGTGAGTGGGAATTGGAAAATTGAGGTAAAGTTGATAATCGGAGTGAGCCCAGACCTCGAATATCTAAAAAGCTAAGAAAATAATCAGTAAGTATATTGTTGGGTTTCCGAGACAGTTTAAATTTACAATAGGTGAAAACATGCAAAGTTTGCTCCTGTAAGTAACTTTGTATGGAGTTTTATGGTTGAAACTGATTGAACTTTGTAAGTAGTCCTATGGCTGAAACTGAAAGGAGGGCTTTCATGTGGTTTATGGCTGCAAGAAGGAGGTGGGAGAAGTAGTGAAATAGTATGATTTTAAAGTCTATTTTAATTGTAATAGAATGGATGAATGGATGTGTAGCTGTATACCTACATATCCATTTCATGCAGGCCTCCCGTCTTCTCTCCAACATCCACTGTTGATGTCATCCACTATAAGTTGTCCTGCAGCCTTGTCAAAGTCAGGTTTCATCATGACATTTGTGTAAAGTACTGAGCTTTATAGTGTGCGTACTTATTTAGGGGCCTCTGTTCTCACTGCAGTTAAATGATGCATGTTAGGTAGGAGCCTCTGTTCTCACTGCAGTTAACTGGTGTGTGTGTGTGTGTGTGTGTGTGTGTGTGTGTGTGTGTGTGTGTGTGTGTGTGTGTGTGTATGTGTGTGTGTGTGTGTGTGTGTGTGTGCATGTGTGTGTGTGTGTGCGTGTGTGTGCATGTGTTTGGGCACTCTTCAGCAGACACTGCTGTTGTCATTACCTATAAAGTGTTGTCTGAAACTCTCCATGTAAGATTTGAGCTGTGGCACATGCCTTAAATACAGAATCCTGTAAATAGTGTACCTAGGTAAGGGTTCTGTTCTCACTGCAGTCAAGTGGGTGAGTGTGTGTGTTTGTACACTTGCTTGACATTAGGGAGATCATTTTACACCAGCTACTACACGTGTCTGGTGAGGTACATGCAAAAGGGAGCATTATACTCTATTAATGTTCTGATGAGGTTCGATTACAGTGCTGCTATATGCTCCTCGGATCTGAATACAATGGGATGACTTATGATGTGCACAACATAGGCTTTCAATATCACTGTGGACACTTGCTGGTCAAAGTTCGGATTGCTATGTACTTGTGTTCCCAGTGCTTTCATCACTGGGTTTCAGCATAGTGGGACTGTTGTCAATGCTGTAATTAGCAGGGAATTCCACTTTGCAGAAGGACAGAATAAAGACATATTTTTGAATTTATTTGTAGACCATGTGCCTTTGTCATCAATCATTTGTCTGTGTTAGCTCCTCCTGAAGTATGTTATCATTATTGGTGAACTGAAATATTGCACTCAGTATGCAAGAATCAGCAAACATGGTAAGCCAAAGGTTGTTTACTTTAGCCTGAACTGTTGAGAAATAGATTCCAAACAGTAAAGGACCAAGAACAGATCCCTGGGGTGTACCAGTGGTAACAGTCCTATTGGTGAAGGTTGATTCACCAACCTTCACAATATGTACTCTGTAGGTAATCCAGTTGGTTACCAATCTAGTGACAATAGCGTTAATCATCAATGGAAGAGCTTCTCAATGATACCTACATGGAGGATTGTGTCCAAACCCTTGGCCAGATCAAGACAGGCAGTATGCACTGTCTTACCATCATCTAGGCCTGTCACAAAGAATCAATGGGCTGTGGCAACATCACAGATCACCTATAGTGTGACTCAGCACATACACCTTCCTGACACAGTTGCATATATATACTTCAGCACACCCTCCACACAGACTATATTCCTGTAGAAGGGTGTACATCAACATGCATCCACCTGATTTGGGGGGTCAGCACAGATGCATGCATATATAGACACATCCTGACTCTCCTCATTTGTGAGGTAGACCAACATGTCTTCATGGACCTTTCGTAAATGCATATTAGTAATAGCCTGGCTGTGTGCAACAGACTTGTGTAAGTTGTTAATGCTTCATCATGTCTGTTACATCTGTTATATGTCCTCAAAGAGGTCATTGAGGGCATGCATGATGACAGCACTGTCATCCTTTTGAACTTGACAAGCCCAAGGCATTTGACACAAATCTGCACTGAGGTATTCACTCAACACTGTCAGATGTGGCCATAAACACCTATATCACCAAGTGGGTACCACCAGATCACATATGTGGCATCTAAATATGTTGAAATGTATTAAATGACCTATATCTCAGGTCCAGTGATGAGGTCTGTACCTCAGGGCTGTCTGATAGGCCATTTCCTATGCATTATGTAAGTCACGGATGTTACAGATGACATACACATCCTGTGTCCAAACAGCTAGCTGAAGGACTACAGATTGTGGGTATTCATTGACTCCTACTGTGACATTAGTATAATACAGACAGTATCAACACACAGCAAAGATTGTTGCCACAGCCATACCAACACATGCAATGAAACAAAAAAATGGAGAGAATTTGTTACATCATGAAAACAAATGCACAACCCAAGGGATAATGTACACATCATACCCTATAATCAAACCAGTAGGCATGTGGCCTGTGCTGTGAGGTAGATGGTAAGTTGAATGTCCACCAGCATGTGGCCCCAGTGCTGACTACTTCCTTGCATATAACACAACTACTGAGTTTGTGAAGGACATCCACAACACAGGCAATAATACCACCATGTTTCACAGCCTTCATCACTCCAATAACTGAGTACAATGCACCCTTCGTCATGTACCACGCTACACACCTTCCACTTATGTGTAACTGAAGTATATGACCTCTGCCACAGTGAGCTGTCACACATGTTATTGGTCATACCTATTTTTTTTTTTGTTGCATAAACATTACTGTCGTGATGGTGCTGAACCCCCGTCAAGTTGTTACACCAGATGCATGTGTGATACCTGTTCCAGTAATGCACACAGTATATACATAGCTATTTGACAACATTGATAGTACGGGTAACATTTTTGAAAGTATAGATTAATGGATTGTGCCATATATATATATATATATATATATATATATATATATGCCATACACACCAGTCATTCTAGCCTGTATTGATCATAATGATACACATATGGCAGTGTCCCTCCTAATACCTCAAGCAGATGTTGCAGTGTCAAGAAGGTGTGGGTGATTACCCTCATAGAGTGCAGACATGTCATAATAGTTGTACAAGTATGTTTGTGCAGAACTATCTCTGATCACTCAGAATCACATATGTTATATCAGAGACATGGGATTACTAGTGGTATTATTCTGATATTGTCCATGATTGTATGTGCTTCCTTTACTGTTGTCCATGAGCCTTTACCTGTGTCCCACTTGTTGGAGACCTCACCGAAGATTACATTCATTCAGGCAAATCACTTTGCACAGCTTCACAATATGAATCCCTACTCCAATTTTATATACCATCCCTGATAGATGTTCTCTGCATTGTTCATGTAAGGATGCTTATCTCACAAACACATCTTCCCCATTGTTATGTCACTTTGTGCGACAGTCTCATAATACACAATTTCACTGTCCAGTCTGTACTTTACCATAGTGATATTTTACTGGTGTTCCTGCTACAACTGTCTTCCATTAAAATGCCCTCATCTGCTGTACATTATGTTGTTTCACATGTCCTGTTTCCATGTGTTCATTCCCACAATTCATCTATGTGTCCCTATTCAGTACACACACTTCCCCTGAGTGTTTATTTTACATAGCATCCGTATATCCTTAAAGACCATTTACAGCACTTCTGTACAGAATGCCTGGAATGGGATTTCACAATACTCTGCACTGTATACACTGTCCTGAAATGTGTTTAGACCATATACATAACTATATGCTAAGCCCTGGTAAGCATTGTGGCATTCCGTGCAATACCACTAACCTACTGTGTTCTGAGGTAAACAGGTTTGCTAGCCATGTTGCTTTACATGGTTTCTTGACTGGCAACACTGTTGCCAGCCATGAAACTGCACTTGTTTAAGTTTAAAAATGGTCCGCAGCATGAATATGTAATTAGCACTGCTGCTCTCTGCACATCATTGTACACACACATAAATGTTGTGTAGGCTTTGCACAAAGCCAACACAGATTTTGTTGAGTTCTAGGCACTGCTTTTTGTTTTTTGCCATAACTGAACAAGAGAGCAGGAAATCCCTTGGAACATTGGAAGGTGGGCTGAAAGATCTGAAAGATTCCCTCTATCAACTTACCTCTCTCATCACATTTTGATAACCTCTGCAGCAGATGGTCCAGAAACTAAATTTCTATCCAAAGAAGAGATAAAAATATAGTTTTTGATATCTTCTGTGAGGTTCTGAGAATGCAGCCAGGCAAACCTCCTCAACTCAATACCCATGGCAACAGCCCTGGATGGAGTATCTACAGAATCATACCCAGTGTAAACAATGAGTAGTGAACTAAGAAACTGGAGAAATTAAACTATACAAAGCAGATTTTTCCACAGGGAAGGAACTTCGGATAAAACATTCCTCATAATGTCACAATTAAACAGATTAAACTTTAACATTTGACCCTGACAATTCAAAATTCTGAAAAGGAAAGCTGCTGAAATGTGCCGTCACCCTTTTCACAAATGCATCTATTGCTTTACCATCATCGTCAGAAGGGGAAGGATTAGAATTAAGAAAATGCTTGCCAGCAGAACTAAAACTATAGCTACTGGGTCAGATTTGGGACTAATGTATCAACTCTAAAGACTGAGTAACTTTGTATAGTCTATCTGCTTTCTTAGGAGCAGCAGGCTGGCTGTCCAGGAAACAGCAGGCTAGGACAAACACACCCTCCAATGCTGATAGCACTGGGGGATGGGAAGTGGTTTTGGGAATTCTTCTTGTAACAGCTCGTCGTATTTTCTGAGGGATAGAAAAATATTAGTTTTCTCACACTAAAAACAGTTGTACATTCTATAAATAATCTCGTATAAAGCATCCTTGACAGGCTGATTCATATAAAAAAAAAGATATGTGTGTGTGTGTGTGTGTGTGTGTGTGTGTGTGTGTGTGTGTGTGTGTGTGTGTGTGTGTGTGTGTATATATGTATATATATATATATATATATATATATATATATATATATATATATATTTATATATGGTTTACTATTGAAATGTCGAATGGCATTACATCAACTGTACTATAGTCCGAACATGGAAGTTCGAAAATAGTAATGTCGACGACAAAAACAATCTAGGACTGTGTTTTAACATGGGTCGAGATAGGGAGATGTTTGTAGTTCTGAATAATACTGAACACCTACCTCGACCCATGTTAAAACCATTCCTAGATTGTTTTTGACGCCGACATTACTATTTCGAACTTCGTGTTCGACTATAGTACAGTCGATGTGCCGCTTCGACATTTCAATAGTAAACCATATATATATATATATATATATATATATATATATATATATACACACATATATGGATTAGATATATAAATATATATATATATATATATATATATATATATATATATATATATATATCTATATACACACACACACACACACACACACACACACACACACACACACACACACACACACACACATATGAATTGGGAATCTGGAAATCTGAAGAGAAAATCATGCATCTGTCTTATCACATTCCTCTCCAGATTCAATTTCTTGAAATTCTTCAGGAAAAGTGGAATCCCTTTTTTATTTTTACCTGAAGCCATCTTATAAGGAAGGTAAATAGCCAGTATAAAACCCTGAGACAGACTTATTAAAATATTCTTCTCCAGTGAAACTGGTGTAAGATATGATAAATGTTTAGTTTTCTGCTTTTTCTTTGACAGGAAAGTTGGGACAAATAGAATTATTAATAGCAGCAGCTTCCCCGGGAATGGACACAACATTTTGCCTACACAAAGATAACTTCCCTGCCTCTTTTCCCAAGCCTGACAAGAGAGGCTTTCCCTTACCTATTGAGGGATTCCCAAGAGCCACAAATGATATAGCTGACCCCCAGTCCATAATAGTTGTATGGACAAAACCTAAGGGATATGGGAAAAAAAGATGAATGGTCTAGAGAAGCAGAATTGACGACAGCAGATTCACCTGTCTGTGGCTGAGGCAAATTGATAGCCTGCTATGGTGGCAAAGGATCTTTAGTTAACTTTTTTGTAGCTGGAAGAAGAACAGACCATGGGGTTGGTAGTTTGGTAAATGGTCATGCTAAAAAGGGTGCTTCTTTCCCAGGGAAACTAAGCAGTACAACCTGGTAAAATTGAAAATGTAGTTAGAAGTAGTTATTCCATTTAAAACACAGAGAAGGCACTCTAATGTACTTTATCAGCCCCAAAAAGTAACTTAAACACAGTTTATTTACAGAAAAAAAAGTTTTAGAATGTTTAAACAAATTTTTAAACTGACAGAAACAAAAGTGTACACCATTTAAATGCAGAGTCGTATGCCAGTCACTAAAGCATAAATTTCTAACTTAAAATATGCATTCTTAAAGAGGAAAGTAAGCTTAAAAAAGAAAATTAACAGTTGTAAGGGTTTTTACTAAAGAGAACTTATCAGCCCAGCAATTGAGCAGCACAAGTTGACCTTCAATCCCTGTAAACCTGTAGTGTAGGCTGTCTTCAGCAACAGGAAATCTCAGAATGGCTTGGTGCCCAAATCTGTTTTTTAGGCAGCTCAGCTCTAGCTGAATAACAGATACTAATGTGACAGTTGTCTTGAAGCTTTGAAAGAAAGCTGGATGTTATGTCTTATGCAGGATATAATCCATTTAACTCAGGCTACTGCCATGGTAATCATTATAATTAACACTGGTTCATAGGTTCATAGGTTCATAGGTTGGTACTAGGCCTTTGGCCCTAGGGCCTATACAAGCCTAGCCATAACAATTCCCTGGCTATTTCTTCCTAGAATATTTACTTCCCTGGTCCCCTGTCTATCAGGGTGACTGAGGTGATCCCCGTGGTGAATTTCCTATATTCCATCCAATCACCAAAGTTCCTTTCGAAGAAAGCCAAAGAGGCGCTCAGATTGACATGAATGGGCAGTCTATTCTAGATTATGAGGAGTCTCTGGGTCATGAACCTATCCCTCCAGCATGTTTTGTTTATTGTGATGATCAAGTTTAGATCCTTGGAGCGTGTGGCTCTGATGGATTGGTATTTCTTTAAGTGTAGCATGTTAAACAGCACTGGGTTTGACTTGGCCTTGTATGTTAAGCAGAGATTACCTCTGAGTAGGCGATATGCGATAGAGTATACCTGGAGTTTTTTTATGCAGTCAGCATAGGGCATCTGCTTTAGGCCTATGATTCTTTTAGGGAGGTATTTATGTGACCTTTCCAGTTGTTGCAGATGTCTTGTGAGGTACATACCAAATGGGGCGTTGTACTCTATAATGGCTCTAATGAGGGATGAGTACAGTGGGACAATGACCACCTTTTTTTCTGGATGAATATCCCTTAGTGATGAGGTGTGCTACATAGAAGGATTTCCTGACTGTTGTGGCTATGTGGCTATCGAAGGTGAGACCACTGTCCACCTGTATCCCTAAGTCCCTTATCATACTTTCGGTGTTTAGTGTACTGCCACTTATGTGGTAATTCATGGGTATATGGTTTTTCCCAAAGGGGATAACTATACATTTCTTGGCATTGAGCTTGAGCCCATGGCTCTGGCACCAAGCATCTGTTTCTGTAAGGCCCTTTTGTAGAATATCTACATCATTTGGGGATTCAGTAATGGCTCCAAGTTTGCAGTCATCTGCAAACTTTGTTAGCCAGAGTCCCTTAGTGCTGGCCTGTACTTCAGAGAAGTAGATTCCAAACAAGAGTGGTCCCAGGACTCAACCCTCAGGTACTCCACTTGTCACTTGTCTGGAGCTGGATTTTGAGTTAGCTACTTTTACATTGTGAGTTTTGTCAGGAAGCCAGTTGGCAACCCATCGAGTGACGCAGGGATTAATGCCCAGCTTAGTAAGTTTATCTATGATTCCAGGTGGGGGATGGTGTTGAAGGCCTTGGTGAGGTCCAGATAGGCTGTGTGGACCACCTTACCCTCATCCACGGCTCTGGAGACTAATTCAAAGAAGTCAAACAGGTTGAGGAGACAAGATCGGCTCTTTACTAAACCAAACTGTGTGGGGTAAAGTGTTCAAAAGTTGCCAATGTCTTTATTTATAAGTTCCATAATAATGCGTTTCATGGCATTGCAGATCAGGCTTGTCAGATTGATGGGACGATAGTTCCTGGGATCCAAGGTGGACCCCCTCTTGCGGAGTGGGATAACTGTAGCTGTGCACCACTCATTGGGCATGAAGCCTGAGGTGAGGCTATAATTAAACATGACATTTAGGTGAGGATCCAGTTCATTTGGTAGTTCATGTAGTACACAGCCCATGATGTCGTCTGGTCCCATGGATGCTGTATTATTAGCTTTGGAGAGTGCATTTTTTACCTGTGTGGCCATAATTATCGGAATTTGGCAATCTTTTGGTATTGAGATGGGTCTTTGGGGGGTGAGAGGGGGGTGAAGTTAGCACTGAATCGATCTGCCAGGATATTGGCTCTATCGTTGGGATCAGTATATTTAATGCCTTGTGTTGCAGCTTAGAGCAGTCCTGAGCATTGCCATTTAGATTCTTGACATAACTATAGAATGCCTTGTGGTGGTTCTTGGAATCTTTGGCAATTTTATTTTTGTAACTAGCCTTGAAGGATTTTATGAGGGATCTCTACTTCTTACTGAAGCTGGTAAGGAAGATTTTTGCATCCTGGGATTTTCCTCTTTTCTGCAACAGTTTATTCCTTCTGTTGTATAGTTTGTTTATGGCAGGATATGATGACCGTGCCTTGGCCTAGCAATTAAGGAGCATCAATCCTCACCACTAGCACCAGGGATGGTGTCTCATATAAGAGGAAAGGATAACAAATACACACAGTAAAGTACAATTTCCCTTAAGTGCACACAGAGATCACAGTCAGTCTGGGGCTTGTTGCTTCCTTGCTCTCCAGGTCCCCAATAAGACTCCCCACTGGCACAGCTATATGGTCCAAATCTTAGCCTAGCTGGCAAGCTAACCTCCAGTACCCTCTCTGTCCCACCAGTGCTTCCTGTCCCTGCCCAGGTAGCTGACACACCACACACACTTTAAGATAAGTATTTATACAACTTCAACCAAAAATCAAAGGGTTGCAAGGAGTCACTGATGAAAAACTTGGCTTCACAAGAAAGTTTTATTGTCACTTAAAAACAGATAAACGCCTACACCACACATTCATTTTCGTCCTTCTAAAGACTTCTTCAGACAGAAATAATGCATTAAATGCTAATAGGGATTATATATAAACTAATTAATTAAGCAACCAATAAAATACATTTAATAGTATCAATTAATCTACATTAACCCTTACTAAGCAATACATAAAAAAATATAAACTAAATTGAGATCAAAACCAAGTATATAAAAAACAAGTATACAAATAGGTATATAAATAAGTGCATACATGATGGGATGACAGTACAGGTAAACAACTTTTTATATTAAAACATATTAAAACATCCATTTAAAAACACCTTAATATATATATATATATATATATATATATATATATATATATATATATATATATATATATATATATATATATACATATATATATATATATATATATATATATATATATATATATATATATATATATATATATATATATATATATATACTCTAGTTTAAAATACTTGTTATAACAATTTATATAGTTTATACAACTTCATAGATGCTCCTAGGAAAGGCTGACACAGACTCTCCAGCTGTGCCCCTTTACCCCAAACTATACAGTAGTAATTTTTGCCACCACCAGCTAATACTTATCAGCTACCCAAAGGCCCTTAAAAGGGTGTTCAATTATTACTGTGCAATATTATTATCCAATTGGAAATGTGACTATTCAGTTTAAGGCTTATTAGAGTGGCTTATTGCAATAAACTCTATAACTATGCAATGTACTCTAGACCTTACTTATCTCTACACAAACCAGCCACATGTAAAGGTTTTTAAAATATGTAATAATAAATAATTAAAAACACAAGACAATACACCACAGTGATATCTAAGAGTTCAGAGATCACACAGAAACTTAAAACAATACAGTAGGAAAGTTCTGATATAACAGAAAAACACTTGTCTAAATTTCTTCTAAGTTCCCAGCTATAAGAAAACATACTTCTAAGACACTACTTGCATAAGACAACAGTCAGAGTGCTGTTAAGTGGGATATCAAGATCAAAATGCTCACAGTCTCTCTCTCTCTGAACAATAGTTTTTAAACTCACTAACAAACATCTTTGCTAGGCCCTTTCAGATTACATCATTTTGACACTTAGCTTTCCCCAGAATATGCATTACATCATTTTGACACTTAGTCTGGAGTTCCCAGGCAAAAAGGCTACATTATTTAGCAATCTAACACCTGCTCAGGAAACTACAACAATAAAAGAAATTTCACATGTAAACTCTAATAATTATTCCTAAAGTTAAGACAATAGAAAGAATGTGTTCAGCCAGCCGTGTTGGCACCACTATTTAGATCAAACGGGTATACAAGACAATAATTTTAACTTCAAAGAATAGATGTGAAATGCTTGGCTTAGTTTTCCTTACAGCAGATGGCAATGTTGCAGCAATATTGAAATTCACATTTTACAGGGTTTTCTTTCATTTAAGAACACAAGCCTGTATTTTACATTTATGTATACAAATGATAGAATTATGTATCAAATTCTATTTGACTAGGCTGGCAGCCTTCGCCCATCTTCCCCCAATCTTCACACAGGGGATCTCCAGATTGGGTTCCTTTTTTTTGAGGAGACCATTTTGGTTCCATTTGGAATGGCATGATTCATACACAAGTGCATGTGCTCGTACAGTACCTTAGTGTAGGATTCAGCAGTAGAACTTTCGGTTCTTGTCAGCATGGGTGTCATGAAGTTTGTCACTTCTGACTTGAGTACCATGAAGTTGACTTTGGAGATGTTTTTTATGGAGGTTTTCGTACTGGGGGCTGGGGGTGGGAAGTGTACTTCAAGGGTAATTAGATTATGGTCAGATCTAACCAATGAGAGGGTGACCCCTGGTGTGGAGCATCAATCTCCCATGTTGGTAATGACCAGGTCTAGGATATTTGAGACCCTGGTTGGACTATGGATTAGTTGATCCAGGGTTCTGGAATTTATGAATTCCAAGAACCATTGGGCAAAGCTGTTGGTACTTGAGTAGTTTTCTCAATTAATGGCAGGTTAGTTGAAATCACCCAGTATTAGGGTGTTTGGTTGTATCTTAATAATTTCTAGTATTTTTGACACTTAGTCTAGAGTTCCCAGGCAAAAAAGCTACATTAGTGAGAATCTTGGGGCATGGTGGGGGATCTGTAGCAAGCTACAATTTGGATTGCAGTCTTACCTAGTGTTAGTTGCACCTGTAGAATTTCAGATGCAGTGTGTTGGGCAACTAGCCTGGAGGTGTGAATTTCCTTGGTGAATATGGACACTCCTCTGCCTTTAGTGCTTAGGTCCTGGTTTGGTGGCTGAAAAGTATGGTAAGAGTTGTAGCCTGGTATTGCAGGGGTGCTCTCTGGAGCCTTGAACCAGGTCTCAGTTACTGCATAGATATCAATGTTCTCCATTTTTAGGAGTGCTTTGACAGAGTGCATTTTGAGGTTTGGACTTCTAGCATTGAGTAGCATTACCTTCAGATTTTGCATGCTTATATCTGTTACGGTGGGAGTTTTGTCCTTTGAGCCTTGCCTAAGAAAGGCACAATAGGGGTGGCAAGAGCCTTAGCCAGTAACCTGAATCCCAGGGGTGACAGGTGCAGACTATCTCTGGCAAAGCATTGTGGTTTGTTGATCATGTCCCAGGCAGACAGATACTGGATCCCTGAAACTTAGCCAAATGTTGAAGTCAATCATTTTGTCCTTATACTGTGGTATCATTCTGGGTGAAGGCAGGATGCTGCTCAGGGGTCATACCTGCCTGGGCCACATGATCTGAGAGCTCTTCCATATCTCTTTTCATGTAGTCCAGGGAGGTACGTCTCAAGTCATTTACTCCAACATGGACAATAACAGAGGTGTATTTGTACTTGTGGAGTGACTTGAGTGCATGCATTATGTGATGGATCCTGGCACCTGACAGGCAGCTGACAGTAATTTTCTCCTTGTTAAGCCTGGTGAGTGGGACATCAGTGTGTCTGACTATAGAGTCATTTATGACTAAAGTGATGGTACATTGTCTTACCTTAGGAGCTGTTATTTGGTGGCATACTGGTGTTTTCAGCTATGTGTCACTTTGGTTGTGATTGGTGTTTGCATTTCAGCTTCGGAGGTCCTTGTTGCTTGGGCAGGTTAATGTTAATGGCCTCCACATAAGTGGGTTTAGTGTTACTATGTGTGGATGTTGGTGGTGTGAGTTTTGAAGAGCTATGTGTTGCTTGAGGTGTAGTGCAGATGTTAACCTTCTCCTCTTGACTGTCTAGCACAATATTGGCTGGATAGAGATTTGCTTCCAGTTTGGCTATGTAAGTGCATCTCTCTCAGGTTGTAGTGTTGGGTGGCAGGAGGAGAGGGTTGTCTGTGTACATGAGGCAATTGCTAGTATGTCCAGATTAACCAGTTGGACAGGAGAAATCACCAGAAGCTGACCCTTGGACATGCCTGGTTCGTTGTTTCGTTTGTAAAGTACAAGGGTTGTTTTCCCTTACCTTGGCAAGGTACTTTGCAATTATAGGATGTTTAGTGCCTACGATTAATTTCTCCTTATTAACAAGGGGAATTGAGGGCTTGTATCAGTTTAAGGCTTCCTTATGTTTTCCAGCAGGTTTTAGAGCAAGTGCTAGTCACAGGGATTCAGATTTTAGTGCTACTACTGAGAAACCAGCTAGTTCTAAGGGAAACTTTGAAGACCAGACTTTCTGGCACCAGGAATAGTTTAAAGTGCTAGACTAATAAGCTAATAAAAGTGCAGGAGAGCAGAGAACTAACAGATCTAAGGAAAACAATTGAAGAGAACCACTCAGAAGCTTAATAAAAATCCTGGATACAGCAAATCTGTATCTGGGCTTTACTAGTTTATGGAAAAGTAGAAAACATTTTTTTGAGATAATTCAATATGCAGAAGCTAAAGGGGTGGGCCTTTGCAAAGTTCTCACTATTAACTGCTCAGACAAGCTCCATGTGGGTTTACAGAGTGGTCCTAGCAGCAGGGAACTCAGAAAAGCGACTACCTTCTGGATTTAAGTATCTTTGCTTTTTTTCACTTGAAATAGCTTCTGTAGCTTACCTTGAACTAGCCTGAACTGTTTTTTAACTGATTGCTGCATTATTTTAAAATCTGCACTTAAAGTTACATTTTAGTCGAATTTGATCAAAAGTTTGCTTGTTTGTTTGTTTAATTTAACTGTGGAGGCTGCCCACTAAAGTGTGCTAGCCTGTGTAACTAATTTATCACTGTTTCTGCATTTTCTGTGTGTTTCTACCAAAAAAACAAAAAAATAATCCTTGTTTTCCCACCTTCCTCGACTAGTTTAGACCAGTTTACAGGCATTGCTGTATTCTGGGCTGTGGTGTAGTTCCTGTGTTGTCCATTACCTTACTTGGATAGAAGGAAGTTTCTTTGCTGACCAGTGGGAGTGGGGAGCCTTGAGCAGCCTACCTGTCCTTGGGGAAGTGACCTCAGCACAAGAAGCTGTAGTAATTGGTTGTTTGGGACCATTTCCAGCTCTTTTGTAGTTCACTGTTTAAAATCCGCCTCTGGGCATTTTTTTTCTGGCTATACTGCTCAGACAAGCTCCACGTGGGTTTACAGAGTGGTCCTAGCAGCAGGGAACATAGAAAAGACTACCTTCTGGATTTAAGTATCTTTGCTTTTTTCACTTGGAATAGCTTCTGTAGCATGCCCTGAACTAGCTTGAACTGTTTTTTAACTGTTTGCTGCATTATTTTAAAATTTGCACAAAAAGTTACATTTTAGTCAAATTTGATTGAAAGTTTGTTGTTTGTTTGTTTAATTTATCTGTGGAGGCTGCCCACTAAAGTGTGCTAGCCTGTGCAACTAATTTATCACTGCTCCTGCATTTTCTGTGTGTTTCTACCAAAAAAAAAACAAAACAAAAAAAAAATCCTTGTTTTCCAGCCTTCCTCGACTAGTTTAGAACAGTTTACAGGCATTAGTGTATTCTGGGCTGTGGTGTAGTTCATGTGTTGTCCATTACATTACTTGGATAGAAGGAAGTTTCTTTGCTCACCAGTGGGAGTGGAGAGCCTTGAGCAGCCTACCTGTCCTTGGGGGAAGTGACCTCAGCACAAGAAGCTGTAGTAATTGGTTGTTTGGGACCATTTCCAGCTCTTTTGTAGTTCACTGTTTAAAATCCACCTCTGGGCAATTTTTTTCTGGCTATACTGCTCAGACAAGCTCCATGTGGGTTTATAGAGTGGTCCTAGCAGCAGGGAACTCAGGAAAGCGACTACCTTCTGGATTTAAGTATCTTTGCTTTTTTTCACTTGAAATAGCTTCTGTAGCTTACCTTGAACTAGCCTGAACTGTGTTTTAACTGATTGCTTCATTATTTTAAAATCTGCACTTAAAGTTACATTTTAGTCAAATTTGATTGAAAGTTTGCTTGTTGGTTTGTTTAATTTATCTGTGGAGGCTGCCCACTAAAGTGTGCTAGCCTGTGTAACTAATGTATCACTGTTTCTGCATTTTCTGTGTGTTTCTACCAAAAAAAAAACAAAAAAACAAAAAACAAATCCTTGTTTTCCAGCCTTCCTCGACTGGTTTAGACCAGTTTACAGGCATTGCTGTATTCTGGGCTGTGGTGTAGTTCCTGTGTTGTCCATTACCTTACTTGGATAGAAGGAAGTGTCTTTGCTGACCAGTGGGAGTGGGGAGCCTTGAGCAGCCTACCTGTCCTTGGGGGAAGTGACCTCAGCACAAGAAGCTGTAGTAATTGGTTGTTTGTGACCATTTCCAGCTCTTTTGTAGTTCACTGTTTAAAATCCACCTCTGGGCAATTTTTTTCTGGCTATACTGCTCAGACAAGCTCCATGTGGGTTTATAGAGTGGTCCTAGCAGCAGGGAACTCAGGAAAGCGACTACCTTCTGGATTTAAGTATCTTTGCTTTTTTTCACTTGAAATAGCTTCTGTAGCTTACCTTGAACTAGCCTGAACTGTTTTTTAACTGATTGCTTCATTATTTTAAAATCTGCACTTAAAGTTACATTTTAGTCAAATTTGATTGAAAGTTTGCTTGTTGGTTTGTTTAATTTATTCAGGAGGCTGCCCACTAAAGTGTGCTAGCCTGTGTAACTAATGTATCACTGTTTCTGCATTTTCTGTGTGTTTCTACCAAAAAAAACCCAAAAAAAACAAAAAACAAATCCTTGTTTTCCAGCCTTCCTCGACTGGTTTAGACCAGTTTACAGGCATTGCTGTATTCTGGGCTGTGGTGTAGTTCCTGTGTTGTCCATTACCTTACTTGGATAGAAGGAAGTGTCTTTGCTGACCAGTGGGAGTGGGGAGCCTTGAGCAGCCTACCTGTCCTTGGGGGAAGTGACCTCAGCACAAGAAGCTGTAGTAATTGGTTGTTTGGGACCATTTCCAGCTCTTTTGTAGTTCACTGTTTAAAATCCGCGTTTGCATGGCTTTGCACGGTCGTACGCATAGCGCATCGCCGGTTAAACAAGGTTAAACTTTTTCTGGCTCCGCAAAGTCTGTTCTTCAAATTTTCCCTTAAGGAAGCTCTACTCTTTGTATAACCAGACTACTCACTGTATTATAAGCCTAGCACTTGTTCTCAATACTTCTCTACTAAGTAAGCACTCTCATACTAAGTAAAGCACTACATCTACTTACCACCCCTGTGAATACCCTCTTCCCTTAAAGGTATACTACCCCCTTATACTGTTCTAGCATGTTGAGTGGTAGATTACTGGCATCATTTCCAGTTCAGCTGGTCAATCTGGGCATCTTGAGACAATGCTACAATTGTCTCATGTACACAGACAATCCTCTCCTCCTCCCAACAAACACAAATACATGTGAGAAATGCAACTATATAGCCAAACTGGAGGCTGAACTCTCTCAACTCAGGGCTGGCATGACCAGACAGGAGGAGATGGCAACCACACACACAACAATCCCAGTCCCACATAGACCTACCACAACTGCAAACCAAACACATAAAAACACAAAGACATACTCGGAAGATCTAATAAAAAACTTCCCAAAACAACAGAGGCTCCCAAAGCAGACATCCAAAAATCCACCACCTCAAAACAAAACACATGCAACGCATACTTCAATAAATCAGTGTGTCGACCAATCGCAGCCCTTAAGGCCAAAGACCTTGCCTGATACACTAGTAATAGGTGACTCCATAGTCAGACACACTGATGTCCCACTGACCAGGCTGAACAAGGAGAAGGTGACTGTGAGCTGTCTATCGGGAGCTAGGATCCGCCACATAGCACACGCACTCAGGTCACTCCAAAGCAAGTACAAATATGACTCCGTCATTGTCCATGCTGGTGTGAATGACCTGAGATGTACCTCCCTGGACTACATGAAAAGAGACATAGAGGAGCTCTCCGATTATGTAGCCCAGGCTGGTATGACCCTGACCCTGAGCAGCATCTTGCCCTCACCAAGAATGATACCAAAATACAAAGACAAGATGATCAGCTTTAACAATTGGCTCAAGTACTGGTGTCATTCTAAGGGGATCCAATGTCTGTCTGCCTGGGATGATATGTTGGACAAGCCACGCTGTCTTGCAAGGGATGGCTTACACCTGTCACCACTGGGCTTCTGGATATTGGCTAAGGCTCTTGCCACCCCCATAGTGCCTTTTTAGGCAAGGCTCAAAAGACAAACCCACCTCCTTAGAAAACAAAAATGGAAAAAAACTAAGGGTAATGCTGCTCAACACCAGATGTCTAAATCTCAAGATGCAGGCACTTGATGCACTTCTCAGCATGGAGAACATCGACGTCTGTGCAGTAACTGAATCCTGGTTCAAGGCTCCTGAGAGCACCCCAGTGCTACCAGGCTATACCTCGTATCATGCTTTTCGGCCCCAAAACCCAGGCTGAACCACAAAGGGAGGGGGAGTGTCCATATTCATAAAGGACACCCACACCTCCAGGTTAGTAGCAACACATGAAGCATCAGAGACCATACAGGTGCAACTAACCATAGGCAAAACTGCTATACAACTGGTAGCATGTTACAGACCACCCTCCCAATCTCAAGAACCCCACTCAGCCTTCCTGAAGACATTGGAGGATATGAATGTATCACAAAATACCATCATACTGGGAGACTTCAACTACCCAAACATAGATTGGGTACATTATTCTAGCCCTAATACCCTAGCCCAATGGTTCCTGGAATTCATAAATTCAAATGCACTGGAACAACTAGTCACCTCTTCCACTAGGGGAGATAATATACTAGACCTGATCATCACAAACATGGGGATAAAATGCTCCACACCAGAAGTATACCCCTCACTAGTGAGATCTGACCACAAACTAATCACCCTGGATATACATATCCCACCTCCACCCCAAGCACAAAAGACCACAGTGAAAAACTTCTCAAAAGCAGACTTCACTCTTCTTAAGACTGAGATGGTATCCTTTAAGCCCACTGTGTCAGTGGATACCACATCCCACAATGCCGAATCCTTCACAAATGCTTTCTATGGACATCTCCAAGAATGCATGGATCATGCAATCCCAAACAAATCCAAGTCCCTCTCCACCAAATGTAAGCGTCCTGTCTGGTGGACCTCAGCCATAAACAAATTGTATAATGAAAGAAGGAAGCTACTGCACATCAGAGCGAAATCCCATGAAGGGAAGACATCTCTGATCAACATTAGCAGAAAAGTACGTTCTCTCATAAAAACATCCAAGGCAAACTTTGAGAGAAAAATCGCTAAGAACACTAAAGATAACCACAAAGCCTTCTTCAGCTATGTTAGAAACCTGGGAAACCCTCAGATATGCTCAGAGTTGGTTCACAACAACAAAAAATACACTGAACCCACAGATATTGCTAACATTCTGGCTGACAGGTTCAGTGCAAATTTCTCGCCTCCTTCACCCCCAAAAGAAGAAATACTTATCCCAGCTGAATGTAATATCCCTGTCATCTCAGATGTCCAAGTGAGAACCGCCCTAAACAAAGCAAAAAACACAGCATCAATGGGACCCGACGGTATCCCGGGGTGCGTGTTACGTGAACTCCAAGAGGAGCTAAACCCACACATAAAAATGCTATTTAACCATAGCCTTACTTTGGGATATGTACCTGAACACTGGCGTACAGCAACAGTGGTCTCACTCCACAAGGGGGGTGCCTCTACAGACCCTGGAAACTACCACCCCATAAGCTTGACTAGCCTGGTCTGCAAAGCTATGGAAATAATCATTATGGAACTCATAAACAGAGACATAGGGGGACCTACAGACGCTTGACCCCACCCAGTTCGGCTTTGTAAAGGGCAGATCCTGCCTTTTAAACCTGGTTGACTTTTTCGAAACAGTCACTAGAGCCATTGATGAGGGCAAAGTAGTCCATACAGCATACCTGGACTTGGCTAAGGCCTTTGACACAATACCCCACTCAGGCATCATAGATAAGCTAAACAGCTTAAAAGTAAACCCTTATGCCACTAGATGGGTTGCAAACTGGCTAAAGGACAGAACCCATAAAGTTAAAATTGCTGGAGCAATGTCAGACTCAAAGCCAGTCACAAGTGGTGTCCCACAGGGATCTGTCCAGGGACCCCTCTTGTTCGGCATTTATTTCTCAGATGTTAAAGCAAACATGGGAGGGCTGTGGCTGACAAAGTTCGCAGATGACTGCAGACTAGGCGCCATAGTCAATACACCAGCAGATACACACATCCTACAAAAAGGCCTCACTGAAACAGGCAACTGGTGCCGTAGTCACGGCCTTAAACTAAATGCCAAAAAATGTATAGTCATCCCTTTTGGAAAAAACAAAGTACCCACAAATTATCACATAGACAGCAACCCACTGAGTACGGAAAAAGTAATCAGAGACCTAGGGACCCAAGTAGACAGCGACCTCTCATTTGACACCCACGTTGCCAAAGTGGTTAGAAAAACATTCTACCTTGCACACCTCATCATGAAGGGTTTCACATCCAGATCCAAGGATGTCATTGTACCCCTATATTCCTCCCTGATCAGACCCATGATTGAGTACAATGCCCCATTTGGTATGTACCTCACCTGGCACTTGCAACAGCTGGAGAGACCACAAAAGTACCTCACCTAAAGGATCAAGGGTCTCCAACATATGTCTTATTCTGTCAGACTAAAGAAACTTCAGCTCTATTCAGTAGCATGCCGCCTGCTCAGAGGTGATCTCTGCCTGATGTACAAGGCCATGTCCAATCAGGATCTGCTGGACATGCTCCACCTCAAAAAATCCAAATCCATTAGGACCACGAGAGCTAAAGACTTAAACCTCGGCACAAGTATGAATAGGACATGCTGGAGGGATAGATTCATAACCCAGAGGCTTCCCATGCTTTGGAACAGGATGCCAGTTCGTATTAGGCAGAGCCCCTCACTGACTCTCTTCAAGGGAAATCTTGATGAGTGGATGGGAGATCGTAAGTTTACCCCAGGGGTCACATCTATGTCACTGCTAGACAGGGGCACAGTAAACTAATTCTATTATATAAGGGGACCTTCACTGTGTCACTACTAGACAGAGGCACAGTATTCTAGATTTATTCTGTACATTTTTGTACCATTTCATGGGGTGGCAAAAGCCACATCACTATGGCTAGGCTTACAAATGCCCCAGGGCAGATAGCCTAGTACTATACTATGAAACTATGAAACTATGAAACAGTAGAATGAACTGATGTAATGTGAATGGGAGGGAGTGGCCAGTATCAACTTTATACCAGAGGCGGACAACTCAAAGAAACCAAGACATAAGACCACCACAAGAACAGGGTGGGTGAGTGAGAAAAAACAGTTGTACAGCTTACAAAGATATTAAGTCAAACGTGCAGACAAAAAATGGGAATAAACTCTTATCTTTTCTGTTCTTTTATGTTATTGCAGTAAACCTAGTAGGACTGGCCATGCTGGTGTCTTCATTTGTGTTGGGTATGGGATTCAAGGTCAATAGGAATTCAATTCTAAACCAAGAGGTTGAGAAATGTTATCTCTTCAAAGAGTTTGACACAATCTGCAATAATAATAGCTTATACATCTAAAATCAAAGAATCTTATGATCCATTAAACAAACATTTATGTATAGTATGCATGAAATTCAGGCTAGATGGGTTCTTTAACATGTAAGAAATTTGATAATATATCAATTGTCATAATTATCCTAAAAATCCGATACCTCAACAATAGTGTTAGAATAAATAAATAAATAAATAAATAAATAAATAAATAATTACATCAATGTACCCATAACAAAAAATATAAATAAGTTGTTGTGTCTTTCGGCTTTTCCCGGTTAGGGGTCGCCACAGCGGAACTCCGGTCCGCTAATGATTGGCAGTAGATTTATACTTGCTGGCTTGCCGGGCCGAATGCACAACCTTCAATAAAGGAACGCCCATTCACGCATGTCACCACACAGAAGACGCTCTAACTTGGAATCGAACGGGCAACGTCTAACTGTGAGGCGACAACACTACCGCAGCACCACAATAAGTAAAATTAGTAAATTAGTAAATGCTGGTAGGAATGGGAATGTACAAACAAAAAAATGCAATCTTGACATTAATTTTAATAATGCTTATGTCTTTGGCATTACTTATATGATATTTCAAGTGACATTTGAAGAATTATCATTATTAAATGGAGAACTTTGATAACAAACAATGATGTCTTTGAAGTCAAACGTAGCACTGCAAAATATTGTTGCTAAAATACTCCTAAAAAATTATATTTAAAAATATTATGACATTATCCCATGAATCAATCAGGGCTTATATAAATAGTCTACACCTCTAATGACTGTTAATTTTGGAGGATGCATACTTAGGTTTAAAACATATTAATAGGACATTTGGTGTTATCAATGTAATAATCAGCTTGTCATATATGTTACTATGCATCTTGGCTGTTAAAGCATCTACGTGTATAAAACTATGTGGAAACGGTTATAGTAAATTTACAAACATCAACATGCTATGACAAATCAGTACAGAAACCATACATTTTGTATGGTATAAAGTACACACACAACAAAACATCTGATTTTTTTATTGATTTCTCACTTTTTTAATTTCTCCAAGTCTTTTGGGTTTCTAATACCATGACAGGAATGGACCCCATTCCGAAGTCAAAGTACGATTAAAGTTCATGAAATTAGTATTGTTTCAATCTTTGATGTCAGCCAGAAGTGCTCTACACAGAACCTGCAATGTGCCCAGTAATGACTCCTGCAGTTTGTATGGGGTTACATGTTTTGGTAAAAAATCTAAATATGATTATAGATTCTGTTTTATAAGACGCATTGTCCTACTACTATTGGAACTGTCTGGATATCTTTCTTCCACATTGTTCTCATTTCTTTCTGCAAATCCTGATATTTTATGACATTCTGTCTGTACGCTAGACACCGTAGTCGTTGGGTGTGCTGATTTCAGGGATCAATACTGCTGTCTTCTTTTCTTGGACCACTCATCTGGTTTTCTAGCATCTATCTTTTGAACTGTTGGCAATGAGTTATCCCATGTGATGTAGAATTCATTCATCATTTTCTATGATGCTTTGTGGTTTATTTCCAGTGTTTTTCAACCACTTCAGTACCATAAAGTTTGCACAGTCCCCTGTACAAAGATCTTGCTACATTATTATGTCTTTCAGTATGCATTCCTTCTGCCATTAGTATGTCACAACAAGCAATGAGATGTACAACTGTTTCCAATTCTGTTTTACAAAACTTAACATTTGTCTGTTTCTTCCACATGTTCAGTGGACTTATAGCTCACTATCTTGGACTGACAATATTAGCCTTTCATCTCTTGGTTTGAATTCCCCTATCCTTAACCATTCCTGCATTTGACTATGGTCAACATGAGGATCTTCCAGAAGTTTTCTATACTTGCAAGCATATTTATGCATTTTCCACATTTCTTGCTTTCTCATCTGATCCTTCACCTTATATTCTTTTCTTTTTTTTTTTTTTTTTTTTTTTTGGCACATTCAGTTGCTGCCTGATTTTTATCTACTTCTGGTTTGATTTCCATTCATGCTTGCGGTATGCTTCTGCTAGACTAAGCAGATAAGTCATCTTAGATTTATTCTCCTCATGTTTTAAAACTTTCACTACATTTGGGTCTTGTGAGGTCAGCAGATATGTGTGCAGTCCACAATTGCAGATCTATACATATAATAATTTTCAAGGCAGTCCCTTCATAACAGGGAATATACAATCTTGCCATGCACTGAGTTTTATAAATCTTTTGGTGAGCATGAAGTGTCCTTCTTGTTTTCCTGTCTAAACTATCCAACAAGTTTTGGGGCCAGTGAATTACATCAAAACTGTAAGTTAGGACAGGAAGAATAAATTGGTTTATAGCTTGGATTTTGTTCTTTGATGTCAGCGCTGTTTTCAGGATTAATTTAAGTCTTCTAAAGTGTTCCTTACTAAGTTTTATTTGCATTTATTCACCATGTTTTATTCCTGATCCTTCATCAATTCCAAAATAGTTATACACGCCCTCTTTATCAAGTTATTTTATATCACATTATTGACCCAAACTGATGTTTTCTTGGTACTGGAGTTTTCCTGCTTTAAAGGTTGCTTTTGCACATTTATCAAGACCAAGTGGCATTCTTATATCATCGGAAAAGGTTTTGGCAACTTGCAGTTGTGCTTTCAGTTCATTATCTAAGGAGCTATACAGTTTTAAATCATTGACAAAGACAATATGATAAGTCTTTACACTTTTTTCATTTCTAGGAGCCAAATTATAGCCATGGCCTATGCTGTTATGTAGACTGCTTTATGGGTTAAGGGCAAGCCAGAATAGCAGCGGTGACAAAGAGTCACCCTGGAATATCTCCCTTTGAATTTTTATCCCTAGGATAATAATTTGTCCATTATCATGGCTTAAATGCAAAGTAGTCTGCAACTGTTTCATGGTTACTGTAATGTAGTTGATCATTGTAGGGTGTATCTTAGGGGATCCATCTAGTACACTGAATTTACATTTCAACGAAATGTAAATTTGCGTGTGCACTTCCGGGAAAGTGCATTTTGTCGAAAATGCACTTTCGTGTGAAAATAAAAATAAAAGTAAAAAAAATAAATAAATAAATAAAAAAGGAAAAAATAAAAGCATGCAGTTTGTGTATTACCTTAGTTGCACATCAACGTTTAGTGTTGATGTACAGCTAAGCAAACTAGTGCTGAGATCATGGTACAGTGGGGATAAGGGAATGTTCCCTTTTCCCCACTGTAGTGCAATCTCGGAGTGAGAATATTAAAGTAGGAGGGGTGTGGGGGGCACAGGGGGCTTGCCCCCCCCTGCAAAAGATTTTTTTTGTATTTTTTTTTTTTTTAGTTAGCTGATCCAGCGACTATACCTCAGCGAAAGTGCAGTTTTGTTGAAATGCACTTTCGCTGAGTGGGCATCTACTTTTCTTTTTCAAAGAAGTGTAATTTGGATGGAGAAAAGTAGACATCTTCGTATCTTAGACATTTTTAAGCATTCTTTTATCTATGAATGTGGGATACTATCAAATGCTTTTTTGTAGTCAGTCCATGCCATACTTAGAATCTTCCCATTTTTACAGTTCTCCACTATGACTTTATTTAACAACAAATGAACATTTGTTTCATATGACTTTCTGTTTTTGCCCTTTTGTTCTATTGCCATAACTGAGTTTTCTTCTAAATGACTATAAACTCTTTCGGTATCAATTCCAGTGTATAGTTTATATGTCGTTGGAAGGCAAGTTATTAGCGCATAATTTTTACTGTAGCTTGCAGATCCACTCTTAAGTAGGAGCATTGCGTTTCCTGTTGTTAGCCAGGTTGGTGTCTGTTTGGGGTCCACATATAAATAGTTCTTACTAATGGCTAAATATTCATACAAATATGTTAATATTTTTTACCAGAAGTTAGGTACTTCATCTGGGCCTGGTGTTTTCCAATTAGAGCTTTTCCTTAACTTTGTTTCAGTCTCTCTGGCTGTTACTTCATGTCATTTCTTATCCTGTACCTTTAAACTTCTTATTCTTTCTTTTACTTCTTCTATGCATTTAGCATCTTTGTTATGTTTCACAGGATCTTCATGAATACTTTTCCAAAATATACCTATTTCTTCTTTTTTAGTGGTCTTTCATTTCTTTTTACCTTATTTCCCAATTCTCTATGAAACATTTGTGGGTCATCATAAATTGCTTATTTTGTACTTCTCCTTTATATTTATCTGCATATCTTCTAAAATTTTCCACCTGTGCAGAGATTTTTGGTTTGTTTTCAGTGATAGTGCATTATAGATCCTGATCTGTTCTAATACTGCGCATTGCATTTATCATGCCATACCAACTCCGAGATCGCACAAACAGAAAAAACAAAACTCACACCCAGACATTCTACAGTCCCTCGCGCGCACACACACACACACACACACACACACACACACACACACACACACACATACACACACACACACAAAACACACATACACAAACACCAACACATCCAACACTCACACTCATACTTCCCCCTCGTTACCCTACTCCACATACAACTTACAAAAACAGTCACATACACTCACTCACCCTAAGTTCCGGACACCATCCCAGCCAAAAACTTCACGTAATGTAGCGTAAATGCATAAGCGCAGATTTGAGATATTCAGATTCACGCTTAAGCACTTTTGCTATTTTGAAGTTTCGTCTTTATGGTCTCGGGATACTGAAATTCGAGATTTCAGTATTTCAAGATTATAAAGGGGAACTCTATATATATATATATATATATATATATATATATATATATATATATGTGTGTGTGTGTGTGTGTGTGTGTGTGTGTGTATGAAAGATAAAGAACATGCTAAACATTTACTTTTCCCACAAGTACATACACAGCATCACGTAGGACAAGGACTCTTTCAATGGCTTTCTCTATATTCTCTAGTGTTCTACTTCTCAGTCTGTAGCTTTTTTAGTAACCCAGATGTGACAGCTTGTTGAAGGCTCTACAACAGTTGTTAATTTACTAGTAGCTTGCCACAAACCTACTTGCTGCCACTTGTATAAAAAGGCAAATGCTAGAATTCCCACTACCCAATTTCCTGTTTCTACATAGCCCTCCCCACAACTTACCCAATAAAATTACATGGCCCTTCTAGAACCTAAACTCTAACCTTAAAATTGTCATCCTCTTCCCAACCCAACTCCTCACTGCATTATCCTAAACCTCCACACATCCTTCTGCCTCTAAATTCCCTTATCATTCCCTAAATTTAAAACTCCAACCCCTCCCCTTCCTAAACCAAATTCCCATGAAAAAAAAATCCTAACCTTAAAACTCTTCTTCCACTTTCTAAACTTAAAAATGCTTATCATAAGTTTCTCTTCTGGCTCCCTAATTCTAAAATTCCCCTTCCACTGTCTAACCAAAAATCTCCCTTCCGGCACCCTAACCCTAAACCCCCTCCTCCTGTTCCGTCCCCACAGTTGCTTGGTCAGACTCATATTTGAGATGGAGTATGAGGAGCACCCTACCCAAGTTACAGCTATAAGCATTCAAGTCACTGACTTTGAGACAGTGGTATTTAAGTGCATGGGACTTAAGTGCCTCTAGTGAATCCTTGCTGAATGTCTACCTGGATTTTTTTTCCAGTGTATCTCTAGGCTGTCAGGTTAATCTGTGATAAATGTTTTCACTCCGCTGACCTGTCTCTCAGAGTCATTATCATGAGTTGTGTAGTATTTTTAAACTTCCTTCCCCTCTAGGAATATATCTGAACCTTTTCTCATGCCTGTTGTTGTTTCCTTGCCCTATCATTTATCTTCCCTGTATCAGTCTATCACTGTGCCTCCTCTTAACAAACTATCTTGCATAGGTATATTACATTTAAACAGTATCTTTTATAGGATAAGACATGTTTTAATTTTCTAGAATATGTGTAATCCTGCTGTAAGCAGAATAATTCATTATGCAATAAAGCACAAGTAAATCCATGCAGAGAAAAACTGCTTTTTATTATCGTATGCTGAACATCTTTGGCACCTTAAGCTCCCACCATAAGACACACTTTGTATCAATAGGATGAAATATTTGGGATATAACATTGATTCAGGTACACATTTTGTCTGATTTTATTTTTTTCTGATGACAAGACTGCTCCTAAAAGCATAGTGCTGCTTATACCAGGCTTTAATAGTTTTACTTTGCTCCACAATATCAAATTAAATTTTCTTCACTATATGTTAATCACCAAATGCTATTATCATGCAATAAGAGGGGATTAAAATGAAACAAGCACCATTGTTTGAAAACTATTTTTGTTTACTTACAACAATAATATTTGATTCTCTTGTCTGGTGATGTTGAATAATTACAGAACTATTTGTTACAAGATGCGGAGGATGAGTCTATCATCTGCAGCAGTCTAAATACTTTGTCATCTCTTATCATGAATCCCATAAGTGATGGTTTCAGAAGTAGAGGCCACAGGTGTTCACTGGGTGTATTAGGGAATGTTTCAAATGTGAAGGAAAATTGATTCCTACACTGAATGAATCTGGCCTGAAAGCTCTGATTAAAAACTTGTAGGAAGAAGATAAAATGACCATCCTAGCTTGATGGAGCCATTACTATTTGCAAGGAGCATGCAAAATTGTGATTCTTCTGGTATGATTTGAAATGAGTGTGTTGAGGTCACTGATCCTTTCCAGTCATTTATACAATGCTTGATTTATAAAAATAAATAAATAAAAATGATAAATGCAGTTTGTAGTCAATTTCGTTAAAATTTGCAGAGTGAATAGATTACTGTGCCTCTATGACTTTGCTACTTTTAGCAGGAAGCAGTCATAGTTGCTAAGCAAACTATCCTTTTATATTTCCTTTTCTGTAATACATTTCACTTAATCTTTATGTATTACCCAATACACTTAGCTTAACTCAGCTGTCATTAGCTCTCCATTTCTTTTTCAGTCTTCTTGCATCTCTAACAAATGCTTCATCTGCTAAGTATTTATTTTCCTTATCTGTGTGCTGCAGAAAATTCATGCTAATGGCCAATAATGGCACTGCTGATCAGAAAAATGGGATTACAAAAATCGTTTCCATCCTTATTTATCACTGCAATTTAAGTAAAACATCGCTTTCAGTTGCAATCAATCTTTTTGTCAAAGCTTAAGCCCCCCTGCCTACCTTATTCACATGTGCTATCCCTAACCTTAACTCTACGACTTCCTCTAACCACAAATCTACAAACAGTGTTACTATAAAAAGAGGCCCCTTATTGTACTAATGTTCATGCAGAATATGACTGACTATTTCTGTTATTTATTTTTTTTTTGTTTGTTGTGCTTTGCTTTTTTTCAGCAACTGGTAAAGAAGGCAATTTATTTCCCTGTTTTATTCATCTCGTTTGGATAATTTTAGCATTGCTAAGTGTGCTGCTGTTGATGTGCACACATCAAAATAATGCTTGCTTTTATTTCTGTGCATCATTTCCTAGATTTCTTAGTACACTTACATATTTGTATGCAGATAAATACAATTACTGAAATCAAAACACAGAAAGACAGGAAAAATGAGAGTTGGAAACAAACATACATATGTGAATGTAAAAGGTGAACCAAAGCAAAATGTGGCTTAGAACCAACAAAACAAGAAATAGTAAAATGTTCTATAATGCAGCATGTAAGGAGTCAACAGTGTTGTGAATCAGCGCTTTCATTCTTTTATTTTACACCAAGAACTTCTTCAGATTTGGCTACTGAATCAAGTTTTCACAGTTAAAAACACTACCAAACAAATCACATATTCAAAACAACCAAATCCCTAGCCAAATTCAATTAGTCAATGTGCAAAGAAATTTAAAGAAACAGCACAACTAAAAACTAAAACCATAACAATTTAAACAAATATATACATAACTATATACATTACTATATACATCAAGAGCTGTTTGTTTAATGTTTTATAAACTCTGCAAAAAACATTTTATACTCATACTCTCATTCAGACCGTGACATTTATTAGCATTAAGCTTGATCTGCCATACAGACTCTCTGTACTCTAATAGTACTTTGTAGTTACCAGAAAGGTAATTAATTTCAATGGAGTCCAGCACAAAAAAAAAAAATCAAAATTTCTTAAAGTTATTACACTGTAGAGAATGTCTCACCAAGGAGATACTAGTGTCCCCTTTCCTAATTGCTAGTGAATGTTCATAAATTCTGTGTGCCAGCTTCCATATAGTTTTACCAACATAAAAGCAGGCACATGAATCACATAAGCCTAAAGCAACTACGCCTTTAGAATTGCAACTGTACCTCTGGTTAGATAGATTTCCATGTTTACATCACTCAAAAAATACTTGTGGTGTTGGAAATAAAGCAGCATGCTACAGTTGCTGTGTTTAAAAGTCTCAAAGTTACCATGATTCGTTTTCTTTGGGCCAGTGTGTCTTTCTAGGATGGATCTAATGCAATTAGTTCACTTATAAGTGAGCAAAGGATGATTACCTAGAATCTGAGATAATACCCATTACCTAAAATAATCTTCAAGTTATGCTGCAAGATACTTCTGATGATGGTGATGACAGCGGTAATGGGTAGTGGAAAATTGGGTGTGGGTGTATCCTCTCTGGCCAAAGAACATACAGTTTGATCCTTTTCAAGGATTGGTCTTGCCTTACCAGTACATAACAAGTAGATTTCATGAATAATGTTAGCCAGGCAATCATTATTATAGCCTCTAGCCATGAAAAAACATTTCAGTATCACTGTTTCTTCTACAAAAATCTCTTCATGGCTCGTTAATCTGCTACATCTTATAAACTATCCTTTCTCCACTCCTTTTTTCATGTGCTGTGGATGTTGACTATGCCTTTGCAAATAATGATTTACAAAGGTATCTTTTCTGTAGATCTTACTCTCAATATGATGGAGGATCAAAAGATAGATTGATATCCAAAAAATGCATGCATCTTCCAAAACTACTAATTGTACATTTCAAAATGGAGGTGCTGGAACTGAATCATTCTAGTAGTTCACCAAATTTACTTTCAGAGCCCATCCATACGATAAAGAGGTCATCAAGAAAACTCCTTTAAAACACCACTTTTTGGAACAAACTGTGGGATTCAAAGTATTTTTGCTCCCACCACGACATGGCAAGACAGGCAAAAACAGGGGCTGGGGATTGGTTGTTTTGAACATGTGATTTGTTTGGTAGTGTTTTTAAATGTGGAAAATTGATTCAGTAGCCAAATCTGAAGAAGTTCTTGATATAAAATAAAAGAACGAAAGTGCTCATTCACAATACTGCTGACTGCTTATGTGAGGCTTTATAGAATGTTTTTTCTTGTTCTTTTTTTGTTGGTTCTAAGCCACTTTTTCCTTTGGGTTATCTTGTTTGCAGCCTAAGAACCATGCTTAGGGAGTCTTCCAGTTATGCTGCAAAACTGGATTTATCCATCCATCATGTACCCAAGGAATTTATTTTGATAACCCAAATACTTACATCTGCAATTTTAGATGTATGTGGCTTCAAGAAATCCTGCTGTTCCAGCTACTTTTGTTTCATCTGTACCGAGAACTTCCAAGGATTGTATGCCAGGGAATGCACCTTCAGTGACAAGAAGTCAGAATTATCATCATCATTTTCAGGTACTCACACTATACTAGAGTCTACAGTTCAAAAAAATTAGCAACCCTTTCGGTGGTCTAAATGGAGAGAATACTATGCAAGGAAATTCAAATACTCTAGTGAGTCTCATTGTCTAACAACACTGCTGACAGTTGTGAAAAAGAGATTTTTTTTTTTAGACTTGTGATCTTGTCTTGGTGTATTACATATTGACATTGAGCACATCTCCCACCTTTATAACATCCTCCATTGGCCCTTTCAACATGGTTACTCTCCAACATACCCTTGAACGAGACCTCCTTTTTATACAAAATAGCCGTTTTATCTCCTAACAACGATAGTAACTCAAAATCAGTTCTAAATATTCTCCAATATTTTTTGACAATGTTGCAAATGTCATAGTAATCAATACTGTAGGGTAATACCAGAGCTCTACCACAACTCTCATTGTTCCCTTGCCCAAGTATCTGGATGGTAATGGTGTTGTTGTCCAACAACACATTGTACACCCCTTCATTCCTTTTCTTCTGAACTTCATACATTATGTTGACCAGCATCTCTTTCAAGTAACCCTTTCTAGTTAACATTCCTTCCAACACCTCACATTCCTGGAGGAAATCCTCCTGTACAGAAACCATTCTTGCTAATCTTACAAACTGGCCTTTAACCAAGACTCTCATTTGATGTGTAGGGTGTCAATTATTATAGTGCAGTAAGGAAATGGAATAAGTAGGCTTCCTATAAAGACATGATGTAAAAAGCTTATTTTTATAGTCCTCTTTAATGGTGACATCTAAATAATGAAGTATATCTCTATCCATACACATAGTAAATCTCAAAAAATGTGTTGTTTCATTAATATAATGAAAAATTCATTCAACCTATCCTCACTGTCATTCTAAAATAGCACCACATCATCTAAAAATTGACCATAAATCACCCAACAATCTTTAAAAGGTGAGTTAAAGACAAAAAGACCTTCCCTCTGGGCTAGCACTATATTAGCAAAGACAGAGGCACAACATGCACCCATGGCTACCTCCTGTCTCTGTTTAAATATATGCCACTCAAATCTCACAAAGTTATTTTCTAACACAAATTCTAAGCAAGCCCTCAGGGGTGAAACAGTGTTATGGTCCATGTTTGTATTTTTAACTAAATAGTCACAAAGCCAGTCAATCCCTTGTTCATGCGGGATGACCGAAAACAGATCACAAATATCTACAGTTACCATTAAAAGGTTGTCATCATACATTTCTTGTTTTACATTCCCTAGAAAGTCCCATGAATCTCTCAGCAAGGTCACCCTATTCTCTAGCACATGCTTGACTTTAAAGTCTACATATTTAGCTATACTTAATATGTTAGATGCTTTTGCATCCACTATTGGGCATAGAGGGGGATTGGCAATGGATTTATGAATGTTTTGGATCCCAAAAATTGTTGGGATCCTTGGATGTGGTGTCTCCAAAAATTTGTGTTCCTCTATAGTTATCTGCCTGTTTAACAACATCTCAACAAGTGTTAAATCAACATTTCTGTAAGCAATATTGAGTTCATTATTGGAGACTTCTGTATAGGTTTCACTATGTAACAGTTCAAACATCCTGCTAGTATAATCATTGACATCCATTATCACCAACCCCAACCCTTGTCCGGTTTCATGATTCTTATGTCCCAATAGAGAGTGTGAATATAAAAGGTTTTTGTAAGTACAGAGTTTATAAAACATTTAACAAACAGCTCTTTAAGTATATAGCAATATATATAGTCATGTATATATTCATTTAAATTCTTATGGTTTTAGTTGTGTTGTTTCTTTAAATTTCTTTGATCATTGTCTAATTGAATGTGGCTGGGGATTGTTTGTTTTGAACATGTGATTTGTTTGGTACTGTTTTTAAATGTGGAAACTTGATTCAATAGTCAAATCTGAAGAAGTCCTTGGTGTAAAATAAAATAATGACAGCAGTCATTCACAATGCTGTTGATTCCTTGCATGCTGCTTTACAGATTTTTTTCCCTGTTCCTTGTTATGTACAAGATGACTGCTGATATTATGAAAAATGTAACTCCTATGCTCAGAGGTACAAAACTGCAGATACAAAAAGAGGTAATATATACTAAGCCTGTGGTTGTGATAACTCATGGATTCCACCTGTGTTAGGGCACAGTGATCCTAAGGTTAGCATGTATAAGGAGTCAAAACTCACTCAGATCTTGCTCAGTTACAATTTGACAGAAAATTAACCAAATGAAAATATTCAGACATACCTTCAAATGAATAAGACACTTTTCTGAAAGTGTTTTAGTAGCCTTTTCTGTAATACACATGTAGGACAAGCCCCTCACAGGCCCTAAATAGCAACTCCATGTTTATATAACTGTGAAGAAAAGCTAAATTTGTAAAAGAAAGGATATAACTACCAACACAGACATAGAATCCAGGCCCCTTATGGATTTCCTATGTAAGACAGTGATTGTTTACTTCAGCATCAGAGAACTGAAGATG
>NC_056728.1:1503407528-1503420499 GCF_019279795.1 Protopterus annectens
GGTACCAAAGCTACTTGTCCAGTAGGTAACAGTCAGTAAAATGACACTTCAAACTCTTTCTCCTTACCTCCCAGTCACCACTGGTATATTGCAAGGCTCTATTCTTGGTCACCTCCTCTTTAACATTTTCACCAACACCCTCAAAACGTCCACACAAATGGCCATCCTAATACAATACACAGATGATTCCAGTCTCATTTGCACACCTGACAACATGGTACACCTCCAAATCATTACTCAGGAAGCTTTAACAGCCACTTAATCATGTCTTCATAGCACACAACTCATGCTCAACCCAAACAAAAAAAATAATTATTTTTTCCCAAACTCCCTCTCTTATGAAAAAAAATAAATTTAAAGTCCTGTCTCTTTATAATACAACCACTGAAATAATTTTGTATAGCAAACTATTAGGGGTGATAGTGGATGAAAATCTTACATTCAACCTGCATCAACAAAATTGCATAAAAAAAGACTCATCAAAAACTAGGGATGCTTGGCAGAGCTAAAAACCTTCTCACCGGCAACTAAAACTACCCTTTCCATTACTTATCTCTTCCTCACTCTTCTTTATAGCATTCCCACTCTTACTAACCTCCAGGCTTCAGAAGAATTAAAACTTGAAAATGCTATAAAATGTTGACAGATTTGCAGCATATACCCCTTTCTGAACTCATCATTGTATAACACTGAAAAGCCTAAACTGGTTAGAACTGCCACATCGACTAACATATACACAACACCTTACCACCTATAAAATTATCCAGCATCCATTTGCCTGTCCAGCAGTAAAAAACTTTCTACACAACTATGGTCTGAGTTGCTCATTATGATCCAGTGACCAAAAACTCCTGTCTGTCTACAGACCTAACACATCTGCTGGATATTGTCTGTACTTGTACAAGGTTGCTATGGCCTGGAACTCCTTACCTGTATCCATCAGTTCTATACCCTGCCACCCATCGTTCAACACTACTCTGAAAGACTTTCTAGCTAAAATCTGACTCTGTCTTTGTTCAATTCCAGGATAAACTATATCCCTAAATATGAACAAGTATATTTTCTTTCCTTATACCTCCTTACTCTCTCTTCTTCACTTGCTTCCTTACTGGTTTCTAATTCTCTTCTCTGACTTTCTGTCTAAATATACCATAACCCTGTTTTTCTCTCACTTTATATTGCAATACCTATTTGTATTAGACTTACCTTTCATTTCTTTAAAAACGGCCTAAAATGTTTCTAAATATTAAATGTTTGCTATATAGCTTGTATCAGCTTTTGATCAATGTTTTTATATGATGTCTAATATGTTATAATTATTTAAACTGCAAATATTTTTGTTTTATTTTTGAAGATTGCAAAATTATTGTTTTTAAAGTGTTTTGTAATAATTTGGGACTTTTCTCCTCAGGGAACTACCGAAAATGGGATTCTATGCAGTTGGACTTTCCCAGTAATCAAATGTCAATAAATAAATTGAGTGAGACTTTCTTTTAATCCAAGATCTCCTCGGAACTCAGCACTACCAAAGTTGTAAACAACAGAAAGCAGCCATAAGGTTGGAAAGGAAAATCGACTATTATTTTAATTTAAAAATAATGTAAGCTGAAACATCAGTATTCCTTCTTTTTTATATTTTAATTTGGGGGGGCTGCAGTCCAGCAGGGAGTTCCATGAGCCTCCAGTGATGTAAACATAGAACCCAGCATGAACATAATGCCTGATTTCACCCATCCATGGCAGGAGATGGGTGTGGGGGCACTAAACCAACATGGAATTTTTGCTGTATTTAGCAGGAATGGGTTGGTCAGCCATCCTTACAGAAGTTTGTGGATATCCAGTGCACCATCCAACCATATATGCATGCAGTCTCCAATCTTCCACACTATTCCTCCCACATAGTGAGGTACAGGTGTACCTGAATGAGAAAACTTACTTATTAGAGTTTGGCATCCCATCAGATACTGCTTGCAGTATGTCCCTCATATAAGTAGAGCTGCTACAACACCAAAACAGCCCATTGACTTCAATGAGCTACTCGGGTGTTTCAGGATTGTACATTGCTGACCCTTGTTAATGTAAGCACTGACGTATTTTGTTGAGTCAATGACAACTGCATTTCTGGAATCGATCATACTACTCTGCAGTCCTTACCAGTAAGTGTTAAATGGAAACTGGTGGAGCCCTAGGTTTTAAGGTTTGCTGTGGACTAACTGCTCAGCATTGTATGTTACTCTACAACAATGTTTTCCTGGTGTTCTGCACCTGATCTTTAGGAAAGATTTCTTCTTCTGAGTTCAGCTAAATATAAAAAAATACTTGGGAGATATCAGATAAACCTTGGAGGACCTTACATACTGCCCAAAACAATGACCCATTTTACTTAATGACTTTCTTTTAAGGTGGGTAGAATGTTTGATAAATGAATTTGAATTTGAGGCCAATTTTGAGGGAATGCATTGTGTGTAGATCAGTAATCATTTTTTCTTTTCATAATAAGTTCTAGAGACATTTGCATGAAGCAGATGACAAAGAGGGTAGAAATTCCTACTAAGAGTAAAGGAAGCCAGATATCAACCCTCTAAAATCAGCTAAAAGCATACTTGCAAATTCAGTGTTGAACACTATACAACAATCATGCAGCACTATCAATTACAAAGTAAACATGATATGAAGACTTAGCTTTGAGAATTGTTCATTTATAATGATATATCGTCAGAATTATTACCTTCTTTTCACTACAGAACACACACACACACACACACACACACACACACACACACACACACACACACACACACACACACACACACACACACACACACACACACACACACACACACACACACACACACACACACACACACACACACACACACACCCTAGAATTCAGAAACATTTTTGGCAATGAGTTAGGTGAATTTGTGTCATGAGCAGCCATGTGCAAAGAGACGGCAGTTCAGAGACCCAGTCACTATGATCACAAAACTTTCTTTTTTATATGACAATTACACTATGATAATGAGCACATAATGGCATGAAAATTTAATAACATTATTACAATGAAATTAATAGTGAATGCAGATGAGGGTAAACAATATAGTGGCATGATTCAGAAATATATAAATCTGCATGACAGGTCCATAATGCCAGAGCTGCTGACAGCAGTAAATTCTTGGCAGTATGAGAGAGAAATCTCACAAGCATGTAAAAGGTATTCTTACGTTTTGGGATCTGTCATGGAGCATAATCTTCAGGGAACATTTCTTCATTTGAGAGAGAAAGAGTGTGTGTGTGTGTGTGTGTGTGTGTGTGTGTGTGTGTGTGTGTGTGTGTGTGTGTGTGTGTGTGTGTCTGTGTGTGTGTGTGTGTGTGTGTGTGTGTGTGTGTGTGTGTGTGTGTGTGTGTGTGTGTGTGTGTGTGTGTGTGTGTGTGTGTGTGTGTGTGTGTGTGTGTGTGTGTGTGTTTGCACGTGCATGTATGTGTGCATGTGTTTGTGCCATATGAATAAATATAGATATGCAAAAGGCTGTTCTCGCAGACAGTAGCAATGGATGCGCAGATCATCACCCCAGGCATCATAAAGTAATCCTTCATTACAGCAATCCTACATTACCGTCTTCTTTAACTGTTTATTTTTATTTTCATTACAATTTCAGAAGATCGATCTTCTGAAATATCGATCATATGGTCTCGACCATATGGTCTTCAATATTTCAGCCATTCGATCTTCTGAAGTGTAACTATATGTATGGGTCCTCTACCAGATTTCTAAATTTTAAAACATCGAACCTCTGATTTCCGAAGCCAAGCGGATTGAGGTTTTGAAATATCGAAACTAAAAAAAAAAAAAAAAGAAAAGAAAATCCAAAATGTTAAAACTTACAGTTTCACATTTTTGCAGCCACCCCCTGCTATCTAAAGATATATATATATATATATATATATATATATATATATATATATATATATATATATATATATAAGCAGTTTATAACTGCTTTTATAGTTTATTGCATAAATATAAAGGCAGGTGACTGGGCAAAACTAAAACATCTACCAATAGAAGAGGCCATAACTCACTTTAGCATTAAATTCCTAAGTATCCTTGACTCCCATGCTCCAGCACGTACTGTAAAATCTAGATCAAACACAGCATCATGGCTCACAAAGGATACCAAGTCAAAAATCAAAACTAGAAACAGCCTGGGCCAGCTCGCGATTAATTAAAGCCCCACTTGACCATTTAAAATATCGCCAACTCAGGAATGAAACAAAAAAATCTATTCTACTAGATAAAAAATGGTACTACCAAAATTTCCTACATAAACACCAAAACAATCCTCAAAAGTTCTGGGCAGGCTTAAATCAACTACTTTATCCATGTCATTCTACCACCCCAACCCCTGCTAACCCCACCCATAATTCCTCAGAGACCATAGCTGGCACCTATAATACCTTTTTCACTGAAACAATCCAATCCCAAGCAAATCAACTAACCCCCACAAATTTAAACAGCACCTCCAATTTATCCACTAATCATCTCCAGTTTAGCTTCTAACCCATCTCCACCACTTTTATCAAAACACTTATAAAAAAAAACTAAAACCTACTACCCTCTCTGCCGACCTCCTCCCTGCAGAGTACCTACAAATAGCTGCAGATGCCATTGCATACCCCATATCTTTCATGATCAACAGATCCTTATCCGAAGGTGCTATCCCCTCCCTCTGGAAAATATCCCACATCATCCCACTCCATAAAGATGGAAGTCCAACAGAATTATCCAACTATAGACCCATTGCCATTCTTTCCCCACTTGCCAAAATAATGGAGAAATGTGTACACAAGCAAGTAATGCAACACCTCACACAGAAAAACATACTGTCTAACTCCCAGCATAGTTTCAGGCCACATCACAGCACCACCTCTGCCCTCCTTTCTTTTACTAACACCATAAACCAAAACAGGAATGACAATAGGCTATCATCTGCCCTCTTTCTTGACCTATCAAAGCCTTTGACATGGTCACCCATGAACTTCTCATTCTTTCTGTAAAGTCAATTTCCCTCAATAAGCACACAATCCAGTGGTTCCAGTCCTACCTGACTAGTAGACAACAGGCTGTATTATGGCAGGGTAAACTGTCCAGCCAGCTACCTCTCACACTTGGTGTCCCTCAAGGCTCCATACTAGGTCCACTATTCTATTTTCTTCAATAACCTTCACACTGCTATCCCTAAAGCTACCTGCATTCAATATGCAGATGATTCCAGTCTGATCTGCTCAGCCACCTCCCCATCTGACCTGCAAATCTTAACCCAAAACACATTTAACACTATTGAAAACTGACTCTCCAACCAACGCCTACTGCTGAACCCCAATAAAATAAACTTCTGCTCTTTACCCCCATTAGTAGTTCTGCTCCATTTTCATTCTCTGTCACATCCAACAATGGTACCACTATCTCCCCAGATACCCATACTAAGCTTCTAGGGGTTATTATAGATAATAATCTTAAATTTGACCTACAGGTCAACAAAACCATACAGACCATCAATAAAAAGCTTGGATCTCTGTATAGAAATAAGTCATTTTTAGCCCCACTGGCCAGAACTGCAACTGCCCGGTCACACCTACTCTCTACTCTTATATATGCCTCTCCTATACTCTCAAACCTTAACAAATCAGAAGTGAGTAACCTCTCCCATAGCTACAACCATATTGCCAGATTAGCCACTGGCTCCACCTATAGAACCCATCACTGCGAGAACCTGAAACAACTAGAGTGGCTAGAACTGCCCAGCTTAATTCAATTCAATCAACTCTTAATAGCAGACAAAATTCTATACCATCCTGAGGTTACTCCCTCACTTATAAATATTATAAAAACAATACAGCAACTTGAGGTCCCTATGATCTGCCAACAAACTACTGGTCCAAACCTACAAAGCTAATAACTCAGCTGGTGAATTCCTGTTTGCCAACTTTGTTGGCAAAACCTGGAATTCATTGCCAAACTATATAACCCTTCAATCCTCCATAAGTCTCTTCAAAAAAAAGCCTCAAACAGTATTTCAAAGTAAACTGGCTTTGTCCATGTACCAACCCTAATTAAGTTATAAAATGAAGTATCTGATATATCTGAATAATATCTAAATATTTAATACTCAACTATGTTCTGTTCCAGTCTGATGACTTTTTGCTTTTAATGTGTCAGACCATGAGAATTGTGAGTCCCTTTTGGGAAAATTACTAAACCATTGTACATAACTCCTTGTCTTATATTTTCTATGTATCTAACTTGTTGTGTAATCTTTGTAATATTGTCTATTGGAGCTTTTCTCCCTGGGCCTCTACTGAAAATGGACATGTATCCAGTCGGACTATCCCGGTAAACAAACGTAAAATAAAATAAACAAATGTAAAAAAGGTTCTCCTGTTTGATTTTCGGCTGGAGCGCCTTCTGTGTGAAGTCACATGTCCTCCCCATGGTCGAGTGATGTTTAAAGACATGCAGTTGGGCATCAGGCTGGCAACTCAGCACCATAAAAATCTACTGCCAATCATTAGCAGACCGGAGTTCCCGCTGTGGTGACCCCTGACTGAGAAAAGCCAAAAGACATTAATGTATATATATATATATATATATATATATATATATATATATATATATATATATATATATATATATCAGCTCCAGATCAGTCAACATTGAGATAAGGGTCATTCCCAATGACAAGACAGTTTGAATGTCCATATTTTGCAGTTCTGCTATTCAATGTTGCTGCAGTTCAGTCATGTGACAGGTAGCTATATATATATATATATATATATATATATATATATATATATATATATATATATATGGGGGGGGGGCAACCTCCCTTGTAGGGTAGACTAGTACTAGGCTAACTGCCCCTGTGGGCCATTTTAAGCCTAGCCAATTATCCCATGTGAGAATCAAACCCTGCAGCTTGTGTTTACAAGGCAAATTCCTTAACCATTAGGTGTGTGTGTGTGTGTGTGTGTGTGTGTGTGTGTGTGTGTGTGTGTGTGTGTGTGTGTGTGTGTGTGTGTGTGTGTGTGTGTGTGTGTGTGTGTGTGTGTGCATTATAGGATCATATGTAAGTATTAGGCTAGCTACCCTTGCAGGTATTTGAAGCCTTTCAAAGGAGATAATCAAACGCTGTGGCTTATACCAACCCCAGAACAAATGATTTATTAAAGTGAGAAAGTGCTGTATCAGAAAGTTATAATCTCTGTAAACTATGGAAAAGTACCCCAAGAACAAAATGTGAAGACCCAGAACATGGGATCATACAAACTAATTTATGATGTGTATAGAAAATTGAGAAAAAATGCAGGTTCTTTAAAACAGAGCTGAAAACAGTTGCACATCTCATGACTGATTGTGATACACTCATAATGTCTGTATACTGCAATACAAGATAATAATCTACAGTTAGCTAAGAAAATTTGGAGACATGATCTACAAAACTGTATTGACAATGATGAAGTTTGGATCACGTGGATTCATCCAATACTAACAGTCAAGAAAAAAAGATACAAGAAAACCAAATAGTGTAGTTCCATATAAAGGACAAAAGTAGCATTTATCTCTGAAAAAGCTACACCTTGTGTTGATAATGTCCTATACACTGAAAAACACAAAAGTCATAAAATGCTAGGATTTGCAAGGAGAAATTAGGCGAATGTGGAACAAAGAATCTCACTCAGTTCCAATTGTAATAAGAGCAACTCCTAATGAATATCTATTTGCAAGTGTATTTAAATATGATGCCAGTACATGCAACCCTGCATGAACTGCAGAAGGATCAGTTCTGGATTTGTGACAGCTGCTGTGATGAGCACTTTTGACAGAAATCAGTGATTAAAGCAATACTAATTTCATGAACTTTAATCATGCATGGATTTAGTAATATAGTCTATTCCTGTTGGTTTAAAAAAGCCAAATTTAAAAAAAAATGTGAAATAGGTTCTGTAACTCTTCAGAACTAAACCAATTGCACAGCTTGTTGTTTTATAATATACTTATGGCTGAGGTTTGTACACTGAAAGGTGCAGTGATCTGGCAAGACTTCTTGGGGATTTTGCAGATACTATAGTGTGCAAGTAAATGACATGCCTCAGAAACACGAACTACAGAGAATTCTTGAAAATGAATAAATACTGATCATGTGAGATTATCCAGTGCAAACAGTCATGAGAGAAGACAAAGTAGAAGAAGCTGAAGAAAAACAGATATGGTGGTTAAAGAAAAAAAGGATAAAAATAGAATTAGTCATCAAAATAGCCCTGCCTGTCAACTATAGTGTCCTGAATAATGAAATATATAGCTATAAGATACCAGGATATACTAGAAAATAAAATAAATAATGTAGCAATGTAGAATAAAGACAGATAGTTCCAATAGTAATTAGGATCAGCAGGTCTAATAAAGAAAATGTCAGTCATACTCAAATGTACAACTAATACAAGTAATGACATATGAATTGTAGAAGGAGACAATTCTGGGAACATTGGAGATGCAAAAATGGTTTATTAAATTTGTTATAGTGCTGGTTCTGCAGCTAAGCAGACAGAAGGATGTTCTTTCCATGCACCCAGAAGATCAGAACTTAGATTTGCTGTTAGACTCTCTGAACAGAGTTCCAATATTCCTTCGAGAAATTGCTCCTACTTAAGGTCTTTGACTTGTAATACGAACCTTTTCATCTTTGGCCACAAAATAGCACCTATGTCAGATTATAAATTGGTAATCAGTAATATCAGACTGGTTCTTTTCTTTATTCTTTCTTTTTATCTATTAGTGGTAACTGAATTCTCGATGTATGTACTAATCCCTGATATCGCACAATGAAAGAACCATGAATCTTCAAATACTCCATAGGTTTAGCAACCAGAGGAATGAAAACAGGCCCTGGTAATTACAGTCAACCATAAAATAATATGCACCCCACATGCAATGTAATACAATGTACATGTAATCATTCCCTGTGGCCAAGATATTTAATGGAACAGGCTAGATGGGTTTCTAGCTAATCTGATGACTGCAGCTGTCCACAAATCTGGTTCTCTTCCTAAATTTAAACATGAAGACAAAAAAAGGACTTCTGCCAACTGGTTGCTACATTTTCTGCTTGAATTCTAATTTGCTTCATTTGTAAATGCAAATACTGGCATTTAGATGCAGGAAATACACAGTAGACTGATAAGCTCTTGCTGCTCAAGCTCCCTAACACTTTGCATCATGGGTATCTGTTCCCTTCATGCACCCTTAGCTATGCTGCTGGAATATGCCATGTGATATGACAGCCAGTTGTGAAATTAGTATGACAACTTAAAAGTACAGACTTCTCAGCTGACAGATTGTATAAATGGTTGGCTGCATGGGTGTTAAAGGATTTGTGTCAAGGAGTCTTTAAGCAGAATAAATGCTAATCTTGGTATTAGGTTTCTTCTTTGCCCACAGGTTTAGATACTTCTGAATGGAGTAGAAGAGATGAAAAGTCATTCCAGAATTGATTTTATGAGTCTCAGGGCCTTCTCATATGGGTGACATTCAGAAGGAAAATACAAAGTAGAGCTGCCTGTCAGTCTCAGTAGTAGTGACCCTAGTCATATGAGAATAAATAACTGCTATAACAACTAAAAAGACAAAGTACTAAGAATGAGAATGTCACTTTTGACATGGCTTGTGCTGATTAAGCCTTGTCATATGCCTGAGTAGGTGACAAGGGTGTACCATGGCTCATATTTTAATCAACTCCGAGAGGTAGGTCACATGTCCACTGGGGTGTTTGCACAGGATACCCATGTGGTATGAGATGCCTGCATTGGGGATGCAACTTGCATCACACCTATCTGTTAAATTATGCTCTCCTACATTTATTTTTTTCTAAGTGCTTTTTCCAGTACGCCTACTTTCCATCAAGCCACTCCCTACAAGACTCAAGCTCTCTCATTCTCTAGGAGCGAGGGATCTCCCTTCTAATCCGACAGAGTAAGAGCCATTTGAAGGGGCCATTATACAGGCAAACATTAAGGTGTTTGGTGTTCTTGCTGACATCCTGTCAAAAAAACTATTTTTGCATAAAGATCTCAACCCCTTAATTTGCATAGACAAATGCACTCCTATGTCACTGTAGGGATGACGTATAACACTCTGTCAGTCCACACATACTCCTTTACACAGTATACAAGAACTATTATCACCAGTTTAAGTGGACACAAGCACATTGCCTTTTTACCAGCCCAACCCACTCTGTGCTATCTCTTCCCTATGGTAGTAGTCAGGTCTCCCTCCACTATTCCTTAAGGATAAACAAGCCCATGCTCATCATCTCTGCTATCAAGCACTTGAGCTGAGAATCAAGCCCAGGTTCCATGGGCCATAACCAGGAGTTTAGCCTTTTATGCCACTGGCATTGCATAGAATTCTTTTATTTATTTCCCTAGTGCAAAATTAGATATCAAAACCATCATTGCTACACAGAAGGCATGAAAGAGACAAGCAAGCACCATCGCTTTCCTTGCAGCAGGCATAATCAAGAAGGAAGTGATAGGATTCTATCCCTTCAGCATCAGTTCAGACATGCACTCATAACACAGTGATTTCAGGGTCTGCTCCTCATGTGCTCATATAACATCAGAACATGCATCAGAACTCTTGATCTTAAGACTGAGTAATATGGACACCTCTTCAGGTCATCTGCATGCCATCTACAGATACATATGATTACAACCTTGACCCTGAGGACTGTGAGCGCACAGAGCATGCCTTATAGGCCACTTTATCCTGAAGTAACTTCACAGCAGAGCTGGGCACTTGCATAGGTTTGGACACAGAATTTTATACCTTTGCCTTTCTGGTGAATGCCAGCATCACCAGAGGAGCTTACTGACCAGGCACATCCTTCTGTTGCTGTCAGCCACTAGGCAGAAGACCTGAAGCTTGGTTTTCCTTGCATGAGTCATGAAGTTGGGTAGCAAGAAGGTCAGACAGCCATTGATACTTTGACATGATCCCGTATGAGAAGGCAACTCCAGTGGTGCTCCTGACTTTGATTTCATGAATGTTATCAGGTTGAGAATTCCTTCATATTTTATCCATTGGAAATGAGCATAACAGGAGATCTGGACTATGGTAATGGTTATAAGGTCCTGGGAATTTGGGTCATCCATACTGCTGAGCACTGGCAAAGGAATTTATATGCAAATGGAGTGCTGAATTCACAAATGCAGAGACACAACATATACAGCCAAGACATATAAGAAACCACAAAATTACCTATTTTTCTACTCTTACTGCAAGACATGGTGAAGTAAGGTAAATGTTCAACAACCTAAATACTTATCTTTTCTGTTCTTTAAATCTCGTTAATACGTTATTTTTTTCACACATGCATATACATGTCTTAATTTCAGTGAAAGCTCTGACTAGTGGAAACCTTGAAAGAAAATATATCGTGCTGAAATGTAAGATTATTTGCTTAGCTATTCTTTGAGGCATACATATTACTAGTTAATGCCTTCATGAGTGTTGCAAATATAATTTAAAGAAATAAGAAACACAATGCACCCACATCTAAAGTAGAAGGAACATTTTTTGCTGTTTTTTTTTTTGTTTGCCTTTGCCTCTATTAGCGTATACCAAATGGAGTAATGGCATATCAAAATAAACAAATACTACTGGATCTGAACACCCACCCAGCCACCTGGCATCTACTCCTTCAGAAAATCATGGATCTATGCTAGTGAATCAATCACTACATGGTAAGGCAGTGGAATTGCTAAGCTGAGTGCAAGGAAGGTGCTCAGTAGAGCATGCTATGTGGCAAAGTGCGGCCTGAATTACAGCTGCTGTAGATACATAACCTTTTATCGTCAGAACTAAGAATTATACTGAATGATTAGCAAACATCTAAATTATTCATAGGTAAGTACTAGGCTAGCTGCCCGCATGGCCATTTTAAGACTAGCTGGTTTCCCTACAATCCAATCCTGTGTCTCTTGTCTTTGAGGTAAACATGTTAACCATTATGCCAGCCCCCTAAAATGGTAGTTTATATGTCCAAAATAGGATAACTGTCCTTATAGGCCATTTTAAACTTTATCAATTACCTAATCAGTGAATCAAACCCTGCACCTTGTGTTTCTAAGGCAAACACCTTAACCATTCTGTTACCCTTACTCTTTTTGTACTATCCACTTTCAATTTAAATGAAAATAATGAACACCCACTAAGCAATTATGCGGATAGTAGTGTAATCTAATCTGGAAACACAGACACCTCTCAACTTCTTGGCTCAAGAAATCTGGATATAGCCATAAATAATGGGGGAATAAATGCCCAAAATAAGAACAATTTTAAATATTGCTGTTATGAACTAAGAAAGTCGATAGAATAACCATTTTTTATTAGAATGGATTTTCTGAGGGGTACACACTGTGAAACCCAAATGTCTGCCATTATTTTCTTAATTCAATCCTCAGGGATTTGCAAGAAATTCAAAAAGTTTATGAAGGACATTATAAAAATATGTCAAAAATCTGGACATTCCATGAAAATCTGTACAGTTGAGAGGTAAGCACGTGTGTCTTAAACAATATGCAGATCTGCATGTCCGATCATGTAAAGAGACTCATGTTCATTATCCTTTTATATAAAAACAAAACAAAATACGAAAAAAAAAAAAAGAGCAAAATCTGAGTGTAAAACTATGTGATATTTTTGCACATTTTGTAACTGAACTGAAACATGACTTTTTCACCCTTCTGTATTTCCAGCATTAGTGTTTAGAGTTTCAGATGCTTGATTTTTCCCATTTGACATTTCTATGAAGATTTTGTTACTCTAGCTGTGGTATATCTCCAGTATGGATAATATATAGACCTTTATTGTTTAGAAAATTATCATGAGGCTATGAAACAGATTTCTTCTAACA